>NC_134881.1:2491627-2501627 GCF_041734735.1 Babylonia areolata | reverse complement strand
TGAACACTTTATCCGGAATGTCATATTTAACAAGAACGGTAGATCAAAATCATCATTATCGCAGGTATTTCAGATCTCATGTATAAAGCTTTAAGAAGGGCAGTTAAAGTGTTCCAAGTGTAGACCTGTCCTGGTCTTTCCGCCGGCCTGCCAGCCAGGATCTTTGTTTTATTTTCCTCCCTGTCCTTTTGCCTCCTCCTCCCTTCTCCCTCGTCCTGTGTGTTCTGGTCGCCCTGACAGAAGCCTACTACTATCCGAAATACGGCGGCTACTATGGAGGTGGCGGCTACTATGGAGTTGGTGGTCGAGGTGGCTTCATCGGAGGCGGTGGCATCGGCATCGGCGGCATTGGCTTTGCCGGCGGTTTTGGCGAATAGGTATCGGCAAAGGCGGCTTCGGCGGCGGCTTCGGCGGCTTCGGCGGCGGGGGACATGGACATGGCTACATCGGCATCTGTGAGTGTTTGCGCTGGATGACATGTGAGATTAGAAAGAGTTCAGTTCAGTCATAACCACCCCGATTGTGAGTTACAAGGGTTGTTGTTGCTGTTGTTTCCATCTGTTCCCCTTTTTTCTGTTTTCCTTGAAAACCATGTGACTTGTTTCTTCAACATTGCAAACTGTTTTTGAAGTGAAACACACAATACCTGACTGAGACTTGAGAAGAAAAGACTCCGTTTCACTGGCTGTTTAGAGAAATCTTGGTGCAATGATTGCATGTGTATTGACAGAGAAAGCAGATTAGCAATGTTTTGAACGTGGATGTTTTCCTGATGTCTTTATCGCATGAAAATTTCGTTTGTTATCACACAGAATATCACCATACAAAACGTAATTCACCTAAACCCTAAACTGACATCCCCTGAACCTTTCACGATAATTCTAGATTGCTGAATGTGAAAGATAACTTGTGACACATTTATTAGTGGAGGATTGCATGCGGTTCAGGACTGGCTTCCACACAAGAGCATGGTCCGCTTATTTCCTTAGTTCCTGAGTTAGTTTTACTGTGCCTTTGCGGCATATTGTTAGTCTGCGCTAGCTTCTTCTGATTGGTATGCACAAAAGATTGCCTTACACTGTACACTGTATTCTGCAAACTCTTTTTTTTTTTCCTTTTATTTTACGTGGTTTCTAAGCTCTCTCTCTCTCTCTCTCTCTCTCTCTCTCTCTCTGTGTGTGTGTGTGTGTGTGTGTGTGTTTCAGTTTCAAGCAACTGTAAATTGCTGGGTCTTGCTGCTGCTAATGATGACATTGATGACTGGCGATGTTGTTAAAGATGATGGTGATTTTACTGGGATTTGTACGACGACACCGATTTCACTACGTGTGTTTTACATTGTGTTTCAGACCACAAGAAGTTCATCCCCACCTACTACAAGTATGATGGAGCCTTGCCAACACCGGACTGACGGAAAGCAGATGTTTCCCCCTGTCTGAACGTCCACTGGCTGTCCCCTGACTACACGTGAACTGGATGACACGACAGTCTGCCTCTGTCATTAATTGCAACTTTAAAATTCCCCCGTTTTGCTCCTGGCTTAATGCTAGACTGACTGCCAAGTTAATGTGGGACCACACAATCAAAACATCCATTGATCACAGTCATTCAATATCAGCGTAAATGTATACATGTATAAAAAGAAAATATGCTTAACTGAAGTTAATATGAGAATCACATAAAATAATCACAGTCACACACATGCATAAATCAAAATCAGACAAAACTAAAACATAGACATGTATACACGGGTTTAAAAACCCAAACTATTTAGCAGTATTAAAATTGATACAAAATATAAGTAAAACAACAGAAAGGGTCCTCTTAACGAGAAAGTTGATGATCCATAGAACAAGCTTTGACGGGATTAAAGGAAAAGAAGCTTAAGTGCCATCAGATGAGTTGGGTGGTGTTTGAAAGCAGAAGAAAAATCTGTGAACAGAACATTAGAAAGGAATTTGGTTTCTCAGGTGGGTGTATGTGTTAGGAAGGAGTGTGAGTACTTTCTATCGGCAGTACTTTTCCCATTGGCGCTGTAAGCAAATTTGGTGTTGATCATTGTATGGGTACAAAGTAAGACAGAATATATTTGAGGATTATGCGTTCAAAGCATTTCACACAACAGGGGTAAGAGCAATAGGGCGATAGTCGTTCAAGGAAACAGGTCTTTTCACACACACACACACACACACACACACACACACACAACACACACACACACACACACACACACACACACACACACACACACACACAATGTTTGATCTTTTATTCAACCCTTTCACTTCTATGGGAAACGGATGATGACATTTGATGTTAAATAATATGGGCCACCCCAAACAATCAAACATCAGAAAAATCACAGCAAAGTAAAATTTAAACCCAAACTCATTTGAAAACTTTTGGGAAAAATAACAACCCACTAGGGAGCTTTCCTTTTTTGATAACTTTTTTAAATTTCTCATTGGGGTTTTTGTTTTTTTGTTTGTTTGTTGTTGTTTTTTTTAAATTCAAAAACCACTTCGATAGGAAAAAAAAATAAAACTGAAAGGGAAAAAAAAAAAAAAAAAAAAAAGGGGGGGCGCGGGTATATAGCGACGCGCTCCCCCGGGGGAGAGCAGCCCAAATTTTTAAAAAAAGGAAAACTTTTTGTGAAAAAAGAAATACAAATAAAAAATGCCCCAGGAAAATCATAAAAAAATTAAACATGGATAAAGAAATGCTGTCTTCTGTTTCTGCGCTCTTGGGGCAACAATCACGTCCTTTCGAATTTTTTTTTGATACGGGTGGGTGTTTTGTTTTTAAAAACCCTTCATACCGGGGAAAAAACAGCAAAAAAATGGTTTTTTCCAAGTCATGGGACAATATTCAAAACATGAACCAAAAAACGGGAAAAACGTTCGGAGATACCACTGTAGAAATACTTTTGGGAATTGTCACCCTTTTCCAGAGTTTTTTTCCCTTCTACTGATGACAGTGATGTCCCCACGTACGTACGTAAACGTCTACGGCACTCAGGGGTTTTAGATTAAATTTGGGAATTTTTACTCACAGGCTCCAAGGGGGGGGTGCGCAGGGCTGTGGGGCATTCTCCTTTTTTTCATAATTTTTTCGAAGGCTGGTTTTGGATTAGGGCCCTTTTTGGGTCACGGCGCACTTAAACTTTTTTCCCCTGGTAACCCCCAAAGGAGGTTGGGGAAATTAGAAGGTCCTCACCTGTATTGATAGGGAAAATTGGAAACCAATCTCAGTCCTTGTGCCACCAATGCCCCGAGCGAGATTCGAACCAAAACCTCCTTTGAAAGTTCGACTTTTTAAACCCCCCTCGCTGTTGCCCCTTTCAGAAAGGATGTGCTATGCACCCATTGCATTAAAAGTTCTAAACCTTTTTTTCCCTTTTTATATTTTAAACCCCTTTTTTAAAATGGGGCTATGCAACATCCGCCCTTTAAAGCCCCTGTTTTCTCTCATTGAGGTGACACCCCTTAAACCGACATCCGGGACCGGGAAAGCGGCCTGATTTTCTGTGAGGTGACAGCCCTTCACTGACATTCCTGGACCGGGAAACCCCCTTTGTGCCTAACTGTGGGTGGGACACCCCTTACTGACTCCTCCCTGTAACTGTGCCCTGATCTCATGAAGTGCCCCCGCCCTTCACTGACATCCTGCCCTGTAAGCTGGCCGATCTAAAATGAGGTAACAGCCCTCCGCTGACCCCCCTGACCTTAAGCGTTCTGATCCATTAAATTTACAGCCCTTCACCACATCCGCCCTTTAAACCCCTGTGTCTGATCTCAGTGAAATGACGCCCTACGCTGCCCTCCTGACATGAAAACCCTGTGTCTTCTCCCGTGAGCTAAACAGCCCACGCTAAAACATCCCGACAGAAAAAGCTGTGTTTTATCTCAGTCAGCTGACACCCCTTTCACTGACATCCTGACCTCCAAGCTTTTCTTATCTCATCGCTGAAAACCCTACCTGATACCCGGGGACCTGGAACGTGTCTTCGCTCATGAGATGACACGTTTCACTGACAAACATACAGCAGAAAACCGGGGTTTTCGGGACCCAAACCGGGAAGGGGTTTTCTGTTGACTTTTTTATTTTTTTTGGGGGCTTTTTGCCAAACAGCAATTATCGTTTCCAAAGTAAAGACAATAAAGTATGTTTTCTTTTGAAAGTGTATTTTCTGCCTTTAAAGGGAAAATCCATAGCTTTTTTTGTTTGACATTTTTAAAAGCTATTGATAAAGCCTCTCTCTTACATTTCTCATTCGAAAAAGGGAGAGGCAGGGTGGGGAAACGGGAACCCCTGTATTGGTTACAAAAGGGTTGAATGGTTTATCTTTAAACTTCGTAATGACACAGACATACTGAATACCCCTTTTTCCAAAGGAAACCCACACACACACACCACCACACACACAACAACACCACACACCCCCCCCGCCCCCAAAACACTTTCCTTTCTTTGGGTTTTTTTTATTTGTGATGAAGAAAAAAAAAAAAAAAAAAAAAAAAAAAAAAAAAAAAAAGTTCGATCACCCAAGGGCTTGCCAGCGGTGGGGAAACCCAGGGTTTTTTTCCCTTGGGGGGACCTGGGAATCAACCAATGGGGAACGGGTTCATAAAGGGGTTTTGGAACCTGAAACACATTTAAAATTTTTGTTTTTTTTAAAAATTAAAAAGATAATGGTGAAAATAATGATAATGAATTGTTTGTCCCAGCAAAAATTGTGTACTAGCATTGTTTTGTTGTTTTTTGTTTTTTATTATTATTATTGTTATTATCATCTTTATGTTTTTTTTATAAGTAGTAGTAGTGCTTTAAATTAACATAAACGTGTTTTTGCTATAGAAAAGTAGTTTCATTATCATCATAAACCCCCCACCACCATCTTTCCAACATCATAATCGTATTATTATTATTTTTATTATTTATTATTATTATTTTTTTTTTCCAAATCATCATTTTTCTCATATTAGTATTATTGATTTTATTATAATATTTTTCCCTTATCATAAATTGTTACATTTTGGTTTTTTTAAATTTTTTATCATTTTATTATTTTTAAATTTTTAATTATTTTTAAATTAAATTTTTAAATTTAGTTATCATTGTTATCATTTTTTATTTTTACTACTACTACTACACTACTACTACTACAACTGCTACAAACGATACTTAAATCAAAAACAGTACAAAATTAAAACTGTAAATCACCATCCCCCAAACCCACCATCAACCATCACCGTCCCCACCACCACCCCCATCACAACCCACGACACCACCCCATCCCCCGTCACAATCACCTAAACCACCACCATCACCATCACCATCACCGTCACCACCACCATCCCCATCACCATCACCATCACCATCCCCAACCATCACAATCACCATCACCCTCACCACTACGATCTGCGACAGGCCGTCAAGGGGGTGCAGCATTTTTGTCCCATTAAACGACTCAGGTCGGGGCAGGCCTCTCACGGGCCTCTGGGAGGCGTCTAAAACCCCATTTTCCGGCGGGGGACTCCAGCTCTGTTTTCACGGTCCGGGTTGCCCGACGCCATCTCCACACACAACAACACACACACACACACACACACACCACACACAACACACACAAAAAGGACACACACCCCCAAAAATCACACACACAGGACACAGAAAAGAAAAAGAAAAAGGCCCAAAAAAGGGGAAGGGCATCTAAATACATACACACATAAAATTTAAAAAACTCGAAAAATAAATTTGGGAAGAACATCCTGTTTAATCCGTTCAAGCCCCCCCCCCTTCCCCCCCCCCCACCCCCCCCACTCCCCGAGGTCTCAACGGTATTATATTGTTTTTAAATTTTTTGTTGTTTTGTTGTTTGTTTTATAACTACATTTTTGCCCTGTTTTAAAATTTTCGGGCTGCTCCCCCCCCAAGGAAGGCGTCGCTAAAAACCTGAGAGCGCCACCCTTTTTTTTTATTTTTTCCCCCCCGGAAAATTTTTTTTCCCTATCAAAAAGGGTTTTTTTCTACAAAAACTTGCCAAGTAAAACCCTTTTTTGTTCCCGTGGGTTTTTTTAACGTGCCAAATGCGTGCTGCCAACTGGACCCCCGTTTATCATCTCATCCAAAACAGCGCCCCAGCCCCACCACTCAAGGTCTAGGGGAGGGGGGAGAAAGTACGGGCGCGGGCCGGGTTTTCGAACCACTGTTTTATTTCTCTCGTTTCCTGGGCCGGAAGTTTACAAAAAACCCCCCATGACTGCCTTCACCTCAAAAACCCCAATCCTGGGGGTTTCCGGGCACGACCCACTTCAATACACACATTATAAGCGCTCTCTTTTTCCCCTTCTTCTTTTCCGGGGCTCCCAGCTCCCACTTTCCGCTTTTTACACGAGGGGCCTCCCTTTTGCGTGTACGGCCTTTTTTTAAACCCCGCAATAAAGGGGCACCATACCCCCTTTTTTCGGGGGGCGCTTGATTCAATCACCCCAAAATGGGGGCACTGCTCTTTTTTCTCTGTTTCTGACCTTCCCTTTTGGACAGACGCCCTTTTCCCCTTTTTTCGTTTTTCGTTCCCTGAAAATCACCTTTTCACGCCCTGGCCCTAAAACAAAAACCCATTGTTTTTCCCCACCTCCCACTTCAGTCCACAGATTCTAGAATGGACTTTCCCTTTTACATGTGTTTTTAAAGTTTTATCTTTGAAACCCGTTATACCTTTTTCTTTCGAGTGGAAAAGGGGGGTAGCGAAAACGCTTTGACTAATTTTTTTTCCATACAAAATTTTGCACTGCATTTAGACTACCGTTTTTTTTTTTTTGTTTTTTTTTTTAATCATTTTCAAATTTTTATTAAAGTTTTTATCACTATTGTCTTTAAATTTTTCTTTTAATCTCTTTAAAAAAAAAAATTTTTGTTGTGGTTTTTGTCCCTTTGTTGTCCCCGTCGTTGTCGTTGTCGTCTTTTTTACCCTTTACCACCAAAGCCCAGGGAAAACCCAAGGGGGGCCCCCGCTTACCACCGCAGCGGACAAAGCCAAGGGATCAGGACCAGGAAAAACCACAGCGATCTTCATGGTGGATTTGTCTGGAAAATCATCATCATCATCATTTTCTTTATCTCACCATATTCAAAAAAAAATAATAAAAAGGGGGAAAGGAAAAGAGAGAGAGAGAGAGAAGAGGGGGGGGGGGGGGGGGAAGAGAGAGAGAGAGAAAAGAGAGAGAGAGAAAAAAAGGAAAGGGAAAAAGAAAAAGAATTTTATTTGAGGGAAGGGGGAAAAAAACGTGCATTGCTTTTTTTACATCCGGCCCCTTTTAAAAAACGAAAAATAAAATAAAATTTTTTAAA
Source organism: Babylonia areolata (assembly GCF_041734735.1). NCBI lineage: Eukaryota > Metazoa > Mollusca > Gastropoda > Neogastropoda > Buccinidae > Babylonia > Babylonia areolata. The sequence goes on along the minus strand of NC_134881.1, from coordinate 2,494,274 downwards.
GAAATAAAAAAAAGTTCTAAAAAAGAGAGGAGAGAGAGAGAGGAGAAAAAGAAAAGAAGAGAAAAAGAGAGAAAAGAGCGTTGTTAGCAAACTCAACCCAACCACAGTACAAAACAAACCCCGCACAATAAAAAAAAAAAAAGAATCCATCTCAATAAGACATAATTCAATCAAAGCGACAAACTGATCCCTACGTTTTACTACACCCGCTTTAACAAACGAACAACAGCAACAACAACAAAAACCCAAACAGATAGCAACCTACACAAGGGAATGCAAGCACTGTAATTTCAACACAGTGCAAGGGGAATGGGAATAAAAGGGCAAGACAAGACAAAAATTTACCAACGAGGGGGAATAGCTAACAAATAAGGGGTTTTTTTTAAATCACCATCCCCTTTAAAGGGGAAAAAATGGGGAAAAAAAAGAAAAAAAAAAAAAAAGGAAAAAAAGGAAAAAAACACAAAACCCCTTTTAAAATACAAAATCCTAATTTTTTTCGATTATTTCCCCCATTCACAACACAACACAACACAACCAAAACCAACCAAAACAAAACGCAAAAGCAACCAACGCAAACAACACAAACACAACCAAAAACACCCAAGCAAAAGCAATTTCAATTTCCCAAAAAATACAATGGGAAAAACAAAACAAGGGAACAACACAGCACAACACAGCAAAAGGGACAGCGCAGCAAAAGCACAGTAAAAGAACAAAGGCCCAAAACAAAACTATACAAAAACAACACAATACAAAAAAATACAACACAACACAATGCAACACAACACAAGCAACAAAACCAAACCATACCGGGTGCTTAAAACAAGCGAAGGGAAACGAGTTTTTGGGGTCAAAGAACAGAAAGAAAAAAGTCAGAAACCGCGGACACCCGCCATATTTATTTCGGGGTTTTTCCTTTCCCCGATAAGGGAAAGGGGAAAGGATAAGAAAGTAGGGGTTTAAAAGAAAGGGTTAAAAAAATGAAAAAAAACAACCAAAAAAAAAACAAGAAAAAAACGTTTTAAGAAATGAAGAATAAATTTAGGGCCTGGAGTACTTTGACCCGGGGTAAACAGCTTTTTCGGGGCCCACCTTGGTTTTTTTTTTTTACCCCGGGGTCAAAAATGGTAGCCCTGGGCTGGTTTTGGGCACCCCGTCCCCAAAAGACCTCCGGTGAGGGTGGGGGTGGTGGTGGTAAACTTCAACTAGTCAGAACTCACTCCCCCACCCCAACCCCCTCACCCTAGTTGGATTCTACCCCTACCCACTCGTACTGAAATACGGTGGATATCCCAGGAAGTTGATGAATTATTTGGAGATTATTTAAGAGGAGGGTGGGGTGTGGAGGCTAGCCCAGAACGCCCCCCCCCCCCCCCCCACTCCCCATCCTCCATCAACAGCTTGATAAGTCCCTGGAAAGGGGGATAATTTTCTAAGAAGGGAGGGGGGTACGGGGGTGGGGGGAGCGGCGAGGTGTGTTGTGTGGAAGGGGGGGGGGGGGTGTTCGATATTGACAAGCTACAAATGACCCCCGAGGGGTTAAAGTTATCGTGGAGGTAAAATGCAGCAGGGAGCCGTTTGAGTCTGCTACACCGGCAGCACTGAGGGGCTGAAATTGTGGTAGGGCATGGGAGGAAGGGGGGTTGGCTGGTGGAGGGGGAAAGGTGGTGGTGGTGGGGGGGGGGGAGGGGGGGTGATTCAAACGGGGGCACGAGGTGGATGTGGTAGTGGGTGGGGGTGGGCTAGAAAACACGAAATGAGTGAGTTCATAGCGAGCAGCAACGTAATTTAAAACAAAACAAATCCAAAAAACAAACAAACAAACATAAAAGCACACAAAGAAAAAGAAGTCCCGAATGTCGGTCACATAGTCTTCAGTCTAATGACAGAGAGAGACAGACTGAGACTGAGACAGAGAGACAGAGAGAGTCAGAGACAAAGACAGATATAAAGAAAAAGAGAGAGATAGAGACAGAGGGCAGACAGACAGACAGACAGACAGACAGAGAGAGAGAGAGAGAGAGAGAGAGAGACAGGACAGACAGACAGACAGACAGACAGACAGACAGACAGAGAGTCAGAAAGAGAGAGTCAGAGACGAAGACAGACATAAGAAAAAGAGAGAGATAGAGACAGAGGGACAGACAGACAGACAGACAGATAGACAGGCAGACAGACAGAGAGAGAGAGAGAGAGAGAGAGAGAGAGAGAGACAGACAGAGACAGAGACTGAGACAGAGACAGAGACAGACAGACAGACAGAGGGAGATAGAGACAGAGAAAGAGAGACAGAGAAAGAGAGACAGAGACAGAGACACAGAGAGAGAGAGAGAGAGAGAGAGAGAGAGAGACGAGAGAGAGAGAGAGAGAGAGAGAGAGTGCTTATCATTCGGGCCTGGCTGACGCCAAAATTAATCTTATGGTATGAAAGGACCACACACACACACACACACACACACACACACACACACACACAGACCAAGTAAGACAGGCATACTGATAGATAAACGAAACGAAAGTTTTATTCAGTTTAGGCCACAGCCCCTTCTGAAGGGGGTAAAAATACAAATACGACATTTATAACGAACAACAGACTAAAAGGTGTACCAACACAAAGAGTTGACAGCTTCTATGGGTACTACAA
>NC_134881.1:2471627-2486627 GCF_041734735.1 Babylonia areolata | reverse complement strand
TCGGGCCTGCAAAGTAAAGTCAAACCTTCGGTAAAACCAATATGACTTTATGTACAACAACAACAAAAAAGAAAAAGAAAAAAAAGAAGCAGAAGCCATATATATATATATATATATATATATATATATATATATATATATATATATATATATATATATATAAAGAAGTAAAGAAAGCAGGATAGTATCCACTGAGAGAAATCTGTTTATAATACAGTTATCAAAATGTCTTTTCATTTTTTCGAAACTAATTTCAACTCTCGAACCACGCACACATAAGAACCCACCCACAAACACAAACACGTACTACATGTTTGAAGAGGATGAGATGAAATGGTGTGTGTGTGTGTGTGTGTGTGTGTGTGTGTGAGCGATGCTCTTTCTAAAATGATATTTTTGGCGATTTTGTATCTGTTATATTTTGTATAATCATTTTTGTATTCACATACCATGTTCATGCTACATGCGCATTTAAGTGGCTGCGTAACTGCTATATAAATGCACATTATTATCATTATTATTACAATTATTATTACTATCATTATTATCAATATTGTTAGCAGCAGCAGCAGCAGCAGCAGTAGTAGTAGTAGTAGTAGTAGTAGTAGTAGTAGTAGAATTATTAGTATTAGTATAATCATCGTCATTATTATTACTATTATGATAATGATGAGGTTGTCGTGGTTGTTGTTGTTTTCCTCAATGATACTACTACTACTACTACTACTAGTCACCAGCCCCGAAAGCCATTCACTTCAGGTCGGTGGCTACCGGCTTCACTGGTGAAGGGAAGCAACCCCTGATTGAGAGTTAACAGTACTGGTAAAGTAAATTGTTTCCCTTTAACTGTTTCTCTCACCGTTGATACCACTGATTCTTGTTATTGACCTGCATTGAAGGAAGGTCAAACAGGTTCGGTTTCAGTTACTCATGGAGGTGTCACTGCGTTTGGACAAATCCATATACGCTACACCACATCTGCTAAGCAGATCCCTGACCAGCAGCGTAACCCAACGCGCTTAGTGGGGTAAAATTAAAAAAAAAAAAAAAAAAAAAAAAAATCGTGTTGAAATACGGTGCTGGTCAGGCATCTGCTTAGCAGATGTGGTGTAGCGTATATGGATTTGTCCGAATGCATTTAGACTGTTGAATGGAGAGTTCACCTATTCCAGATTCATGGGATAAGACAAATTTGCATATCTTAATTTTTTTTGTTTGCTTGTTTTAATTCTTTTAATCCAGGTGGAAGAGATTTGTATTGTATTACATTTTGTGACAGATTTATCTGTGTGGAATTCGCATCGCATCGCCATAGTGCCATCCATACATTTTCCCCAAGTTTCATTCTTCAATTTTTTTTAATTTTTAATTTTTTTTTTTTCTATTCAAGTGTCTTTCTTCAATATGATTATACCAGGAACAACTCTTTTCTGGCCATGGGTTCTTTAACGTGTGCTAAGCGCATGCTGCACACATGATCTTGATTCATCGCGTGGTTTGATAGACTGGCACCCAGATCACCTCTCAAGGTTTTGTTGAGGAGGAGGGGGGGGAGGAGAGGGGGGGGGGAGGAAGGGGGGTAGGAGGGGTGGGGGCGGGGGGGGGGGGGGGGGGGGGGGAGGGGAGAGTAAAATTCCCGGTTCCTGTATACGAGGATCGAACCCCATGTACCCTCACCTAATCTGGATCATTCAGGCAAACACGTTGCTTCGGCGTGTCGTATGATACTGTATTGTAATGTATGGTATTGTATGGTATTGTATGGTATCGTATGGTATTGTATGGTATTGTATGGTATCGTATAGTATCGTATGGTATTGTATGGTATGGTATAGTATCGTATGATACTGTATGGTATCGTATAGTATCGTATGGTATTGTATGGTATCGTATAGTATCGTATGGTATTGTATGGTATTGTATAGTATCGAATGATATGGTATGGTATAGTATGGTATGGTATGGTAAAGGTATGGTATGGTATGGTATAGTGATGGTATAGTATGGTATGGTAATGGTATGGTATCGTATGATATGGTATGGTATGGTATCGTTTCGTATCGTATCGCATCGCATCGCAATGTGTTGTATGGCATCGTATAGTAGGTATGGTATGGTATGGTATGGTATCGTACGTATCGTAGGTATGGTATCGTATCGTATCGTAGGTATGGTATCGTGTCGTATCGCACCGTAATTTGTCGTATGGTATCGTATTGTATCGTATCGTATCATATCGTATCGTTACAACACAATAATTATTCTCTTCCACAGGGACAGTGCGCTTCACGTTTCCTTCCTGTATCTGTGCCGTGCTTTCTGAACAAAGTGTTTTTTTCCTGTAGTATTTTGACAGTCGAAACTCTTTTATCGACGAGGGTTCTTTAACCTGCGGAAGGTGCAAGCACGACAAAAGACATACTCTTGGAACTGCCAGGCAATGAACACACTCGATAAAACTCAGACGATTTTATTAAGAAAAAAAAGAAGAAGAAGAAAAAAAAAAGAAAAAAAAAAAAAAGAAAAGAAAAGAAAAAGGAACGGTATCCATAGAGTTCATTCAGAATTTTTGTTATCTAAACGTGTGTGTGTGTGTGTGTGTGTGTGTGTGTGTGTGTGTGTGTGTGTGTGTGTGCTTGCTTGCGCGCGTGCGTGCATGTGTGTGTGTGTGTGTTTGCTTGTGCGAGTGCGTGCGTGCGTGCGTGTGTGTGTGTGTGTTTGTGTGTGTGTGTGTGTGTGTGTGTGTGTGTGTGTGTGTGTGTGTGTGTGTGTGCTTGCTTGCGCGCGTGCGTGCATGTGTGTGTGTGTGTTTGCTTGTGCGAGTGCGTGCGTGCGTGCGTGTGTGTGTGTGTTTGTGTGTGTGTGTTTGTGTGTGTGTGTGTGTGTGTGTGTGTGTGTGTGTGTGTGTGTGTGTGTGTGTGTGTGTGTGCTTGCTTGCGCGCGTGCGTGCATGTGTGTGTGTGTGTTTGCTTGTGCGAGTGCGTGCGTGCGTGCGTGTGTCTTTGTGTGTGTGTGTGTGTGTGTGTGTGTGTGTGTGTGTGTGTTTGCTTGCGCAAGTGCGTGCGTGCGTGCGTGCGTGTGGGTGTAGGTGTGTGTGCTTGCTAGCGCGCGTGCGTGCGTGCATGTGTGTGTGTGTGTGTGTGTGTGTGGAGCAGAACAAAAAGAGGAAATGTGACACAGTCACGGCCAGTGTTTAATTTGCCATCCGCCACACACTGACCCATCCGCCACACACTGACCCATCCGCCACACACTGACCCATCCGCCACACACTGACCCATCCGCCACACACTGACTCCGTGTCGGCAGTACATCACACGATGAGCGAGGATCTGTCATGCTTTATCATCCATAAAAAAGCACACGACTTTACGTGTTAATATCATTGCACTGACACTGACCTGATATTCAAGGGCTAGCATGAGAGAGAGAGAGAGAGAGAGAGAGAGAGAGAGAGAGAGAGAGAGAGAGAGAGAGAGAGAGAGAGAGAGAGAGAGACAGACAGACAGACAGACAGACAGACAGACAGACAGACAGACAAATATACATACATACAGACAGAAAGACAGACAGAGAGACAGACAGACACACACACACACACACACACACACACACACACACACACACACACACACACACACACACACACACACAGATAGATACAGAGACAGACAGAAAGACAGACACAGACAGAAACCGAGAGAGAAAGAAAGGGATTATAAATACAAATACGAATGCTTTATTCGGATCAAGGCCATTGCCACAAACTGAAAGGACTGATACAAAAGAACGTAATATAACAACTCTTCCTAAGTAACTCAGGAAACAGCAAACAAACACGAGATTTACAAAATGTGAATGTGAAGAGGCCGCAGTTCATAACCTCTTGCTTGCTTCATAAGCATACATAGCTGATAAAGAGACTTATGTCATCTTGTTTTTGACAAAAATGTTTAACCAGAAATCACAAGGTTCTGTATAATACTTTTGAATGAATAAAATTCACTCTGAGGTAATGAAAAGCAGGACAGCAAAGCAAAATACAAACAAAACAAAAAAAAAAACCAAAACAACAACAACAAAAACAAAAAACAAAACAAGTTTTTTCAAGTTTCAAGTTTTAATTATCCTTTCACTCCTATTGGAGTATGGAGGATTACTGCAAAATACTCTTTTCGTGCCCATAACAAACATTTCCAAATACAGAACAATGTCACATAAAAGTTGAGAAAACACAAATGTCTTTTAACTCCAAAAGTATAACTAGGCAACATTTGCAAATCTAATCATCTTACTTACAGCTAAAATGACTTTTTTGCCTCCTTTGAGCATATTACAAAAATTAAAAACCGATTTTGGAGACAAATATTTTTTAGGAACATATCTATTTCGTAACACACACACACACACACACACACACACACACACACACACACAAATCGTCTTTAGTCTCATTTCAATAGCGGTATTTTCCATTACTGTCTAAGGCTCGTAATAATAAGCCCTAAAAGGCCATCTGTATTTTGTGCTGTGTTCTGTACATTTATCACATGAGTTAAAAAAATATACTGAAAAAAACAACAGAACAAAAGAAAAGAAAAACAAGAAAAACAGAATGGATATCCACCCATCTGTCCGCAAACAAAACCGTTGTGTCTTGTTCTCAAAGTGACCTGAGGTGTGCACACAAGTAAAGTCACTGACTGCACTATGTAAACCAGTTCGAATCTCTGACCTGGTCGGCACGAACGCCAAAAGATAGCAACTAATTATCGAAATACATGAGAACGCACTCTGCTCTGATGCAAAGTGATTGCGAGATTTTTGCTTTGACTGAGACACTGACAAACAACACAACTACAACAACATAAACCAAAAAAAAAAAAAAAACCAAAAAAAACCCCGACTCTTTAAACACGCATGCGCAGTTAAATCAATATGTAACTGTACGTCGAAGGTACTCCGTTCTCGGCAAAATGAAACTGAACGAAAAGCTGCTGATTTTAAAGCCAATACTGGACGGAAATAATTCGGCAAGTCTTAAATCTGAATACAGACTATGCACAAATCTTTCTCGGTGTAATTTAGAGGACTCTTTCGCTTCCTTTCAATAAACGTCATCAGGAAACGATCGCACGTGGTCGCTAATGAATTTTCATTGAATTGTGTTCGATCTCATATTTTCCGAAAATACCACTTGGGTAAATGTAGAAAATGCAAGACCTTCACACTGAGTGTGACACACAAAAGCTTTTCTATGCCCAGAGTCATAATTTAAAATGTAATGTTTTAGATGAGCGAGATCCGTTTTGAGAATTATCTCCCATTGTATATTAAGATTGACGTCCCATTGGAAAACCTAACTGAGATGCATTTTAGAGATGTATAACCTCCATACAGTACCCTGCCCTCCCCCCCCCCCATACCCCCCCCCCCCCAGGGTGTTTAGGAGAGGTAGGGATGGGTGAGGGCGTTTAGGAGAGGGAAGGTGGGTGAGGGTGTTTTGGAGAGGGAGGGTGAGGGTGTTTAGGAGAGGGAGTGTGGGTGGGGCAGATGGATGGATGTCTAACAAGACTGCCAGACTGACAAGTGACATGATTATACATGGCGCTAAACTCGTCACCTGCCGCACAACGGGTCGTTTCTTACAGCACGTGCAAAGAACGTGACGTAAATCTCTCACACTGCGCGAGTCTTTATGAACTGTAAATAATTGGGACGTGCCCATAAACTTCTGTCGTAAAACTCATAATGATTTGGATAAATGTTCAAACAAGCCTGAGAGAGAGAGAGAGAGAGAGAGAGAGAGAGAGCGTGCGCGCGCGCCGCGAGATAGACAGAGAGCGAAAGAGAGAGAGAGGGGGGGAGGGAGGGAGAGAGAGAGAATTGTATGTAGACCCAGGTGGCAGGAAAGGTATTTTCACATTGAAAGCAGTGGAACGGTTTGAAACATATGGAACGTTTCGCGCTGTACATGAAATGGAAACATAGCAAACAAATAAGATTAGGCAAATCATTCAAACCTTACAATGTCAAGGTCTGGATCAGGCACTTAATATAGCTGTCGGACATTCATTTCATTGTCATTCAAGTCCTGCTTTCAGTATCACTATATTCCGCTACAGTTATATCGGTTCCGACCAGGTAAGGATCAGTCTACACACACACACACCACACACACACACACACACACACACACACACACACACTCCCAGTCAGGTGATGCTAACAGATAATGAATATATACAAACAAGATTATGAAAATTTGTTTATGAATGCTGTTGCAATTTACTGCATTAACTGATTGATTACTTGTGTGTTTTTCATTCATCCATTCATTCATTTACCATTGCACTTGTGTCTTATAAACCTTGCGGTTTCATGACAATAAAATCTATTCTATTCTATTCACACACACACACACAACGGAATAATGTCCATGTCACGAGATATCAGATAAAGGGAGATGAAACTAAGTATCCTCAATACATGGACGAGTAGTCTCCCTTGGATCATGTCCCAGGTCTGAACTTTAAAAACTTCCGACACATGTTCTGCACTGTTGTCATTTGCTTTTTTTTTTTTTTTTTTTTTTTCGTGTCTTTTCTGCCGAGGAAACGTGGCAGAAATATCGATTAGGCGTTGGACTTTTGATGCAGTGTTCAGCAGTGATCATAGTCCTCGTGTCGCACTCGCCGTTCTTTTGCGCCCGCAAGCTTGTACATTTGTATGTGCGCGCGCCCACACACACACACACACACATGTAAATCATGTGGAGTTATAGAGGATGAACTGCATTTTCTGGACAAGTGTAGTGTGTACTCTGACTTGAGATCTCGCCTACTTGTGACAGTTAATTCCCAGTCTTTGAATCATTGGCCAGATGGCACTGGCAACACAATAATCCAAAGGCCGAGTTCTCTGTTGCCATAAAATTATTTCCAACCAGAACTGGCAAAATACATATATGAATGCTTTAAAGTTCGCAGTCCATAACTATGTCTTATGGAATATCCTGCATGTGCTCACAACTTATTGCTTTTACTTTTTGTTTGCTTGTTGTGTTTAGTTTATAGTGTCCATAATTCCTATGATGGTTTTACGACAAATAAATGAGTTCTGAGTTCTTTCACACACACACACACACACACACACACACACACACACACACACACACACCACTAAGAAAAAAAAGAGGTTTATTGATTTTTTTCCATTGTCTCAGATTGCTTTGCATCAACATAGGACGAAACTAGTTTTTATTTATTTTTATTTATTCTCCTACACTTCATCTCGATTCGATTTGAATCAGTTCCATTTGATAACTCAATGACTGAGTATCAACAGTATGATATATTGTGTGGAGTTTGATTTTCCATGTCATAGTGAAATAAATCAGATTTAAATTTCTGTTTTGTTTGTCAATGTTTCGTTTTGTTTCCCAGAAACTTTGGGTTTCATCGTGTTCATTTTACTGGAATTTGACATTTGGATTCTGAACGAAAAAGCAATGCTTTGATTTGGTTTTTACTACCGATATTTCTTAATAAGATCGGTTTTTTTTAATTTATTTATTATTTTTTTGTTAACAGTTGTGAAGAATGCAGGCTTACAGATATAAATTGTTTTCGTAGTTTCGTATGGAAGTGTTCGGAAACCGTACGATTTGTTAAAGCGTAATTCATCATTCAGTTCTCTTCGCCCCAACACTAGTTTATCACAGAATGACATCAGCTCACAGCTGGACCAACAGCAAAACAAGAGCTGTGTGAGCAATGGTTTCTCCACTGAAACAGAAATTCATTTACAGCTTTGTCTTTTGGGAAGGACTATGACTCTCAATCTAGGAGGCAAGATTGTACTGGCTCTTAGTGCTGCAGCCTTGAGGGGCTAGTTGGCCTTTGGGAACCATCCCCAACGCCGACTGTCCTAAAAGCCTCCTGGCCGAGAGAGCGGGGATGTAACTTGGGCAAGACACTCTTCACTATAATCAAAAAATTGGCCAGATAGTTGCCAGCTCTGCTGTTCTGATGGTCATAGTCGGACACGACAATCACATCACTTCGCCATGGTTACGGTAGGTCTGTTCTGTATGGCACCTCTCAACAAGGTGACGATGTTGTATGGTGTGTGATGTAAGATACACAATGCAACATGGTGTGCAATACACAGTCCGCTTCGGCGAGCAGTGGCCCAGTGGCAACCAGTCCGCCCAGAAAGCCAGAACATCTGTGGTCACGGGATCGATTCCTACACTCGCCAAAATTTTCTTCCGCTCCATTAGACCTTGAGCGGTGGTCTGGGCGCTAGTCATTCCAATGACACGATAAACCGAGGTCCCGTGTGCAGCTTGCACTCAGTGAATGTAAAAGAATCCACGACAACAAGAGAGTTGTCCCTGTCAAAATCTGTAAAAATAACCACTCAATTCACATAATTATGTGTACGTGTGACTGGAGATTGACAGAATGACACAGGAAACGAATGACGAGCGCCTAAAGGCAGGTGGCAGTGGAATCTATCCAGACAGACAGACTACCGTTCAAATGACCACCGTTTTTGTACCGCGTTTACAGCTTGATCTGTGACCGAAGACAGGCGCTGTACAAGTATCAATAAAGATGTGCTGTTTGGTACACTGAGAACGATTCGACACCACACACAACGTGGTCATTTGAAAAATGTCGGGTTTCTTTTTACATTGTACGGCGCAACTGAACATGTTTTACATGGAAACAGACAAGTTAGATTGGATTATTAGTATTACTATAATTATTATTATTATTATTATTATTATTACTACTACTATTGTTGTTATTGTTATCATTATCGTTATTCTTATTGTTATTATTATCGTTATCATTATTGCTAATATCATTGCCATTATATTACTAGTAGTAGTAGTAGTAGTAGTAGTAGTAGTAGTAGTAGTAGTAGCAGTAATGGCGATGTGGCAAAGTGGACAACGATGTGGAACACAATGTGGTGCTAGTGCTTCCCGCACCACATGCGCGGCGCCACATTCCGCACCAAGCACAAGATGCGCGGTGTGGCGTGATTCGTGCTGCCGTCATTTCATCGCGGCGCTGTGTTGACGGGCGACATGGCGCGGTCAGCTGCAGTGCTCTGAGTGACATGGTGGTGTGCAATGAGGCATGCTGCAATGTGGCTCACCATGTGGTGATCATGGTGTGCAATGAGGCATGGTGCAATGTGGCTCACCATGTGGTGATCATGGTGTGCAATGAGGCATGGTGCAATGTGGCTCACCATGTGGTGATCATGGTGTGCAATGAGGCATGGTGCAATGTGGTTCACCATGTGGTGATCATGGTGTGCAATGAGGCATTATGCAATGTGGTTCACCATGTGGTGCCCATGGTGTGCAATGAGGCATGGTGCAGTGTGGCTCACTTTATGGTGATCATGGTGTGCAATGAGGCATTATGCAATGTGGTTCGCCATGTGGTGACCATGGTGTGCAATGAGGCATGGTGCAGTGTGGCTCACCATATGGTGATCATGGTGTGCAGTGAGGCATTATGCAATGTGGTTCGCCATGTGGTGACCATGGTGTGCAATGAGGCATGGTGCAATGTGGTTCACCATGTGGTGATCATGGTGTGCAATGAGGCATTATGCAATGTGGTTCACCATGTGGTGCCCATGGTGTGCAATGAGGCATGGTGCAGTGTGGCTCACCATGTGGTGATCATGGTGTGCAATGAGGCATGGTGCAGTGTGGCTCACCATGTGGTGATCATGGTGTGCAATGAGGCATGGTGCAGTGTGGCTCACCATGTGGTGACCATGGTGTGCAATGAGGCATTATGGAATGTGGTTCACCATGTGGTGGTCATAGTGTGCGATGAGGCATTATGCAATATGGCTCACCATGTGGTGATCATGGCGTAACAATGATGTATTTATAGTGTGTAATGAGGCTTTATGTGACGACGCATAATATGCAAAATAGTAGCGCGCGATGTGGCGGTGTATGACATGGAATGCAAGCAGGCACAAAAAAAGTAGAAAAGATGCACAGTGGGATGTGATGAGCAATGCGATATATGTTGTGTTTATTGTGTAGTGCTGTGGCACAGAGCGCCATATATGGTGTGTTTATTGTGTAGTGCTGTGGCACAGAGCGCCATATATGGTGTGTTTACTGTGTAGTGCTGTGGCACAGAGCGCCATATATGGTGTGTTTATTGTGTAGTGCTGTGGCACAGAGCACCATATATGGTGTGTTTAGTGTATGGTGCTGTGGCACAGAGCTCAATGTATGGTGTGTTTAGTGTATAGTGCTGTGGCACAGAGCTCAATGTATGGTGTGTTTAGTGTATAGTGCTGTGGCACAGAGCGCCATATATGGTGTGTTTATTGTATAGTGCTGTGGCACAGAGCGCCATATATGGTGTGTTTACTGTGTAGTGCTGTGGCACAGAGCGCCATATATGGTGTGTTTATTGTATAGTGCTGTGGCACAGAGCGCCATATATGGTGTGTTTATTGTATAGTGCTGTGGCACAGAGCGCCATATATGGTGTGTTTATTGTATAGTGCTGTGGCATAGAGCGCCATATATGGTGTGTTTATTGTATAGTGCTGTGGCACAGAGCGCGATATAAAATGCTATATTGTGAATGACAGAACAATGTCTTCGGCATGAGAAGGTCGATGCAGCACATGACAACGTAATACATCACTGGATGCAGTAACTGAGACAAGTGAATCCGAGTCATGTTGTGAGATACGGTACGCTGCAAGACACGTCGTGGTGTGAGATACGGTTCACTGCAAGACATGTCATGGTGTGAGATACGGTACACTGCAAGACACGTCATGGTGTGAGATACGGTACACTGCAAGACACGTCATGGTGTGAGATACGGTACACTGCAAGACACGTCATGGTGTGAGATACGGTACACTGCAAGACACGTCATGGTGTGAGATACGGTACACTGCAAGACGTGTCATGGTGTGAGATACGGTACACTGCAAGACGTGTCATGTTGTGAGATACGGTACACTGCAAAACGTGTCATGGTGTGAGATACGGTACACTGGAAGACACGTCATGGTGTGAGATACGGTACACTGCAAAACGTGTCGTGGTGTGAGATACGGTACACTGCAAAACGTGTCGTGGTGTGAGATACGGTACACTGCAAAACGTGTCGTGGTGTGAGATACGGTACACTGCAAGACGTGTCATATTGTGAGATACGGTACACTGCAAGACACGTCATGGTATGAGATACGGTACACTGCAAGACGTGTCATGGTGTGAGATACGGTACACTGCAAGACACGTCATGGTGTGAGATACGGTACACTGCAAGACACGTCATGGTGTGAGATACGGTACACTGCAAGACACGTCATGGTGTGAGATACGGTACACTGCAAGACACGTCATGGTGTGAGGTACGGTACACTGCAAGACACGTCATGGTGTGAGGTACGGTTCACTGCAAGACACGTCATGGTGTGAGGTACGGTACACTGCAAGACGTGTCATGTTGTGAGATACGGTACACTGCAAAACGTGTCATTTTGTGAGATACGGTACACTGCAAAACGTGTCATGGTGTGAGATACGGTACACTGCAAGACACGTCATGGTGTGAGATACGGTACACTGCAAAACGTGTCGTGGTGTGAGATACGGTACACTGCAAAACGTGTCGTGGTGTGAGATACGGTACACTGCAAAACGTGTCGTGGTGTGAGATACGGTACACTGCAAGACGTGTCATATTGTAAGATACGGTACACTGCAAGACACGTCATGGTATGAGATACGGTACACTGCAAAACGTGTCGTGGTGTGAGATACGGTACACTGCTAGACACGTCATGGTGTGAGATACGGTACACTGCAAGACACGTCATGGTGTGAGATACGGTACACTGCAAGACACGTCATGGTGTGAGATACGGTACACTGCTAGACACGTCATGGTGTGAGATACGGTACACTGCAAGACACGTCATGGTGTGAGATACGGTACACTGCAAGACACGTCATGGTGTGAGATACGGTACATTGCAAGACACGTCATGGTGTGAGATACGGTACAATGCGTGGTTCGCTGTGGTACAGACACAGTATGTTGCGCGATGTGTGATACCATGAGCGGGGCTATGATCTGATCAACAAACGTGTGCTCAATGCATGGTGCAAGGGTATGATATACCTTCTGTCCATCTCGCATCATTCACTTTGCTGCACACCATTCTACCCTGCGCGCCGCATTAACTTGCATTATTTCACATCACAACTCACGGACTTTTTTTCATTTTATTTTCTTCTATGTCTATATTTTTGTTTACTTATTTCTTGTTTTGTTTTATTTTATTTTAGATTTATTTGCTGATTTATTCAAATTCATCTATTCATTAATTTGATGACTCATCCATTTAGTTGTTCATGTAGCTTGCATTTGGTTTTCATCAAGGCCTGACTAAGTGCGGTGGGTTACGCGGCTGGTCAGGCATCTGCTTAGCAGATGTGGTGTAGCGCATATGGATTTCTCCGAACACTGTGACGCCTCCTTGAGTTTTGAACTGTACAGAGCAAGACGACTGGTTCGGTGTGCTGCGATCCCATGATGTAGTGCCGTGTGACGCAATATGGTCAGCAACGTGCAAATTGCAGCATGGTCAGCAACGTGCAAATTGCAGCTTGGTGAGCAACGTGCGAGATGCAACACGGTGAGCAACGTGCATGATGCAACACCGTGATCAACGTGCAATATGCAGCCTGGTGAGCAACGTGCATGATGCAGCCTGGTGAGCAACGTGCAAGATGCAACACGGTGAGCAACGTGCAAGACGCAGCACGGTGAGCAACGTGCAAGACGCAACATGGTGAGCGACGTGCAAGACGCAACACGGTGAGCAACGTGCAAGACGCAACATGGTGAGCAACGTGCAAGATGCAACACGGTGAGCAACGTACAAGATGCAACACAGTCAGCAACGTGCAAGATGCAACACGGTGAGCAACGTGCAAGATGCAGAGCTTATCGCGAGTCACAATGCAGAAGAAGCGATCGGATTGAACACACAATGAGAGATGCTATATGATGAATACGATATGACCGATCCGAGAGGTGTGACAGCGAAGTACGATGTGTTGGGCAATGCAGCATCACATGCGGTTGCGCAGAGGCACAGTGCGTGAAGGCAATGCGGTGTGTTGGACAGGGTATGGGTGTGCTGTGTGTGTTGGACAGGGTATGGGTGTCTGTGTGTGTTGGACAGGGTATGGGTGTGCTGTGTGTGTTGGACAGGGTATGGGTGTGCTGTGTGTGTTGGACAGGGTATGGGTGTCTGTGTGTGTTGGACAGGGTATGGGTGTCTGTGTGTGTTGGACAGGGTATGGGTGTCTGTGTGTGTTGGACAGGGTATGGGTGTGCTGTGTGTGTTGGACAGGGTATGGGTGTCTGTGTGTGTTGGACAGGGTATGGGTGTGCTGTGTGTGTTGGACAGGGTATGGGTGTGCTGTGTGTGTTGGACAGGGTATGGGTGTGCTGTGTGTGTTGGACAGGGTATGGGTGTGCTGTGTGTGTTGGACAGGGTATGGGTGTCTGTGTGTGTTGGACAGGGTATGGGTGTCTGTGTGTGTTGGACAGGGTATGGGTGTGCTGTGTGTGTTGGACAGGGTATGGGTGTCTGTGTGTGTTGGACAGGGTATGGGTGTGCTGTGTGTGTTGGACAGGGTATGGGTGTGCTGTGTGTGTTGGACAGGGTATGGGTGTCTGTGTGTGTTGGACAGGGTATGGGTGTGCTGTGTGTGTTGGACAGGGTATGGGTGTCTGTGTGTGTTGGACAGGGTATGGGTGTGCTGTGTGTGTTGGACAGGGTATGGGTGTCTGTGTGTGTTGGACAGGGTATGGGTGTCTGTGTGTGTTGGACAGGGTATGGGTGTGCTGTGTGTGTTGGACAGGGTATGGGTGTGCTGTGTGTGTTGGACAGGGTATGGGTGTCTGTGTGTGTTGGACAGGGTATGGGTGTGCTGTGTGTGTTGGACAGGGTATGGGTGTCTGTGTGTGACGGACATGGTGCGCCAGATACAATGCTCAAAACTAATGAGGAGCGCGATGAGCAAGGCGGTGAGATGAGCAACTTTCGATATGGCGCTCGAACCGATATGACGCTCAAAAGGATAAAGCGTGCTATTGTTTCAAACAAATCTGCAGTCAGAAAACGTATGCCTTTCCTTAAACAGCAGAGCAACAACAAGATAACAGTTTACATTGTGCTCCATCTTGGGATGAATTATTATTCATTTTTGGTTTAGTTGATGGCTGGTAAACTTTACACAAATAAAGTAAGGTTGAAACAGATATTTTTCAATTCAATAAAAGTAGGTAGATACCGAAGACAATGTTTGAACGGTTATGATTATACCGGGCTCGTTGAGGTGTGGTGTGTAACGCGATATGCAGGGTGTGCGGCCGTGAAAGAAAGACGATACTGTGTGTGAAATAAAACACGGCTCTTTTCAAAGCTGCTCACAAATTGTGATGCAAAATAGTAACGTGAAGTGATCAGGCGCTCGACGTGGCTATTATCTAGCGTGACACGAAATATGGTTCATCCACAATGCGATTTAGCGTTTTGAAAAAAAACCAAAAACAAAAAACCCCCAGCAAAACATGTAGTATGTCATATGATATGGAGTCCAGTGGAAGACTTGCCCGGGTACACTGGCTGTGTCCAACGCAGACGACGAAAGAACAGAGCTGGAACAGCTGATTGGTCAAACGTTGTTGCGTTGATTCCACCCTGACTAATCATAGTATATGCCCAGCACAGAGAATGGGAAGGTATGGTGTGTGTGTGTGTGTGTGTGTGTGTGTGTGTGTGTGTGTGTGTGTGTGTGTGTGTTATAAGCTATTCTCGCTTTGTTTGTACAACACTAAAGGAATGGAATTATTTCGATAAATCACAAATGAATCAATCAGGCTCTACAGAACACCACCG
>NC_134881.1:2461627-2464127 GCF_041734735.1 Babylonia areolata | reverse complement strand
ATGCACATTTGCTTTTATTTTTTTTTTTACTCTTTTGAAATAAGATTTAGTTCCATTTCGTTTCGTAAAGAGAAAAAAACAACAACGACACGGCATTCTGTTTAACCACATTGCTGCTGACTAGTGTCCTCATATGTGAAAGGCTGTCACCTCATTGATAGGTCAGGGCTCACAGGTCAGGGCTCACAGGTCAGAGCTCACAGGTCAGAGCTCACAGGCCAGTCAGAAACAAAGAGGAAGAGAGAATGAAAACCAGGACGATCCAAGACGAACAAAACAGCGGAAAACAGTGGAGAGAAGAAAAGTCAGTCATGTGGACATCAGCGAACTGGCTGAGGACCGTCGCAAGGAATGGAGCGTTGTGGTTGCCTCAGGCGTCCGACACAGAGGAGCATCTAAGTTACAGGTCAGGATATCAAGTATCTTGTAAGTCCACGATTTCTTTCACTTCTGACAGAAATCGTGGGATTGCGAGAAATTGTGATCGTCCCCCTCCTACCTTTTCTCTCAGAGTGTGAGAAAGTGTGGGAATTCCCCCTTATCTATTTTTATTTAATTTTATCAAGTACACAGAAAGTGATGACTGCACCTGAAACTCACTCCACTCCACACGGATCTCATTCCTCCAAGCTTCAGCAGACAAGGGGTTAAAAAGGTCACACGTGGGTGCGGACCCGTTTAATTCAAATCGGACCAGTCAACTAACTGATGAATATTTTCGCCCTCTTACACAGCTGATTTCACCGACAAGATCGTTGCTACGGCATTTAGTGACAGGGGCGGTAATTTTTGTAGTCTGCGGCACACTGCTACCCAACAATTGCAACACAGGCTGACGATAGTGGGAATTAATTTGGCGGTCAGCAGGCCTGTCGTCTTGCACCTCGAGGGCGGGAGTTTGATTAGAGCAGTGTGGAATGTGAGGTGGTGCCAGGAATTGCTTCCACCATTGTTGCAGTACCCAGTATTTTTTGTCGGCACCTGTGAATTTGTGAGCATTGTCCTTGCTTATGTGGAGAGTCTCTGTCTCTGTCTGTCTATCGAAACAGAAAGAGAGAGAGAGAGAGAGAGAGAGAGAGAGAGAGAGAGAGGTAATCGTGGGGTGAAATCTGTCTGGGCTACAACACAGATTGATCTTTTCTATCTTCACTCAGAGAGAAACGATGTAATTTCACACGAGAGAAAACAGGGGGTAAGTGGCTCATCCGCGTCCGTCGAATTTGAAAGGCAAATGAATTAGGGAACACACAGAAAGAGAGAGAGGGGGGTGGGGCGAGGGGGTGGAGGTGGGGGGGCACAATACGTTTTTGTTTGCAAAACTCGGGAAACAGGGATATCTATCGTCTTCTTTTCTTTCTGTTTTTCCTTATTGATCATCATCTTCTTCTTCTCCTTCTTCTTTATCACCTTCATTATCATCACCATCAACTTCTTCTTCTTCTTCTTCCTCTTCATCATCATCATCATCTTCTTCTTCTTCTCCTCCTCCTCCCCCTCCTCCTCCTCCTCCTCCTCCTCCTCATCTTTTTCTTCTTTTTCATTGCTCCTCATGATTTCGTTTTCTTTCTCATCGTCTTTTCCACCCACTCATCCTCCATTTCCCTTCTTTACTTAAGAAGTCTTCGCTTCCCCATTACAGCAGTCCAGAGGACCCGTGCCAGACATCAGGAGACAGGGACCCCCCCTCACCCCCCCCCCCCCCCCCCCCCCCCGCCAAACAAAACCGCTGCCAACAACACAAAACCTCTTTAACGACAACAGGGGAGCAAGGAAAAAGCGAAAACAGAACTAACACCAGGAAAAAAATAAAACAAAACAACAACAACAACAACACAGATTCCTTTCTCCACGACAGGGGCAACGAAAACAACCTCCATCAACCGTCACCCCCACCCCCATCCCCGTACCCCCCGCCCTCTCACCACTCTTCTCCATCGCTCTCATCCTTGTTTCTCTTCTCGTCCTGATGTGAAAAAAAAGAAAGAAAAAAAAAAAGAAAAAAGAAAGAAAAAAAAATCCGACAGCAAAAATCGAAAACGTCACGTGACGAAGACTGAAGAGAGTGAGAGAGGGGAAAAAACTCTCGGCTACTGTTTGGTCTTGTCTCCAGAGTAAGGGCCCCTTATCTGGCCTCTTAACTTTCTGCCTGACCGACGCGGCTCGCAACTCTTGCCAAATTAACCCCTGCTAATACATCACCGTGGGCTGGGCTGCGACTGGCGGCCACTAAAGCAGTTCCTGACAGGATTGGGGGGCGGGTGACGGGAGTAGGGGGTTTGGGGGGCGAGGAGAGGGGTAAGGAGGCAAGTGGTGGTGGAGGGGGTGGCACTCACTCCTTGGCATCAATCTTGGGAAATGCCAGCCAGCTAGCCAGAAGCAGCTAGAGGCCAGTCCCTTTTTTTTCTTTTTTTTTCAGATCGGTGGGTGGGTGGATGGACTGATGATCGTCCCGTTGAAGTCTTGCTTCTGTTCTTGGTTGTGAGTTGTTTTTGTTTTTTGA
>NC_134881.1:2454127-2456627 GCF_041734735.1 Babylonia areolata | reverse complement strand
AAATTGATCAGCATGGCATTATCCGCATCATACAGTTTAAAGTATGATCTCATCGTTGAGTTCACTATCTATTCTGGCTGTAAGACATCTGAAACAAGACCTGGAAATTCAACATCAACATGCACACACACTTTCAAAAACCCAGATTAAAATTTGGAGACAGTTTTTGTTTGAAACAATGTTTTTCCTGCGAACAAATGCATGCAAGACTCAGACTTTGTTTTTGACCAGCCTGTGAACAATATGAATTAGCAAGATTAACGACGTTCTCATTTTCAGTGAATCTGATCCAATGTATTGTTCAAGATGAAATCAGAACCTTGGCTTTAAACATGACAGTGTTTTATGGACATGAGGCTAAAAATGCTCTGGCCAATTGGATTAGAATTTTTCATGTAACAATTGCAATAAAAGTTTAAAGGAACTGTCATGGTGATCAATGGGACTTTGGAAATGAAGAAACAACTAAAAACATAACAAAAAGATATGATGGAAATATGCGTGGAGATTGAATGGATAAAACATTCTGGTTGGATTTTGGATAATATAATTAGAACGAAAAATGTTAATTATTGTCGTTTTACTCAGTACGCATTTTTAATTAAAGGCTACTTTAAATCCATGTTTGAGTTTTGGAGCACACGGTGTGTGTGTGTGTGTGTGTGTGTGTGTGTGTGTGCGCGCGCGCGCGCGCTCGTTAGTCTGTGCGCGTCCGTGTGCCACGTTACGTGTGTTCGAAAGTACCGCGTGTATGTATGTATGTATGTATGTATGTGTGTAAGTATGTATGTAGGTAGGTACGTAGGTAGGTATGCGTGTGTGGGTGCGTGCGTGTGCGCGCGCGCGCACGTGTGTAAATTGATATTAAACAGAATATAGATGGATATTTTGCGTAAGAGCAGGGAACAGCTTGAAAACAGAACGAAATATTTCAGAGCAGTTTAAAGCTTTTAAATGTTACACACACACACACACACACACACACACACACACACACACACACACACACACACACACACACACACACACACACAAAACACACACACATTAACACACACACACACACACACACACACACACATACACACACACACACACACACACACACATTAACACACACACACACACAACACACAACATACACACACACATACACACACACACTCGGGCGCGCACGCGCACACACAAACACACTACTACTACTACTACACGCACTTCGTTTCCAAACTTCACACACACAATCATCAAAAAGCGTAGTTAAAAGAAAAAAAAAAAAAAAGAAAAAAAAGAGGAGTCCCCTCTCCCTCCTCCAACCATCCCAGCCCCCCCCCCCCCCCCCCCCACCTCCCTCATCACCTCTCGCCCGATAAGACACAGGCAATTGAAGACTGATCGCCGCCGAGGTTCTCTCTTCCGCTCTCCTCCCCCCCTCCCCCCTCCCCCTTCCCCATCTTCTCCCACTACCACCCTCCCTCAATTCCCCCGTCAACCCCCACCCGCACCCCCAAGCAACCCATACCAAGGACCTCTCTCCTTGCCAGAGCTACGGAATTGCTCTGCCCTTTCCCGCAGATGACGGAGCGCCGATAGGTGTCGCCCCTAATGTCGCGGTGGCTGATGGGAAGGGTAGGAGGTGATCAGCAGCACCACGCCTGGCCGCACAAAGCGAATCGGAACGGCTTCCGGTCGATGAGACCCGTCAGGGAAATATGCTGACCCCCATTCGGTGCTCTTCTGCCTGTCTTGGGCCATTGGCGGCCCTGCCTGATGACTCCTCCCCTCCGTCCGCTCCGGGGACCGGGACACGGGGCTGGTGGGCCGAGGTCTGCTTCTCTGTTTGTCTGTCTGTCTGTCTGTCTGTCTGTCGTTCTCTCTCCCACTCCAATTGTGTTTTTCTCTGTTTCTCTTTGTCCCCCCTCCTTCTCTCCCCTCCCCCTCTCTCTCTACCGCCTCTCTCAATATTTATCCCACCACTCTCTCTCTCGCTCGCTCTTTCTATCTGTATATAGTTTTCTTCTCTCCATTTGTCTTTCTTTCCGTCTTTCTCTCTTTCCCTCTCTTTCTCCTTTCTTTCTCTGTCCCGCCTCTCCAACTGTTAACCCCACCCTTTCCTCTCTCTCTCTCTCTCTCCTTCTCTCTCACTCTCTCTGTTGTCAAACACACGCATATGCATTCCTTTACACTCTCTCTGCCTGTGTCTGTCTCTGTCGCTCTGTCTCTGTCTTGCTTTTTGTCTTTCTCTCTTTTATTTCTCTGTCTCTGTCTCTCTCGTTCACACGCTGACTTTCTCTTCCCTCTTATCTCTCTCTCTCGATCCTTCAGATTCTAAGAGGAACCTCCTTCCTTATTTTCCGTGTGTCTATGTGTCTTTATCTGAGTCTTCTCTTTCTTTCTTTTTTAACCTGTGAAAGGGAACTCTCTCTTCTGCCTGTATCTGTCCACCCCCTCTCCCTGTCTCCCTGGCTGCTGCGTGTTTGGCGTGCGTTAGTGCGAGTGTGCG
>NC_134881.1:2434127-2451627 GCF_041734735.1 Babylonia areolata | reverse complement strand
ACAAACACTCGCACGCACACACACACGCACGTACGCACACAAATTAACAGACACAAAGTGTGCACGCACATCCGCGCACACTCACACACACACACACGGACGCACGCACACACACACACACACACACACACACACACACATCTGATTTGAACGTTCCTGTCGCCGATGTTTCAAGCACATAACTAACAAAACAAAACAGAAGTGTCCATGGATGGTTAGATAGATAGATAGATAGATAGATAGATAGATAGATAAAGACAGACAGAAAGAAGGAAAGAAAGAAAGAAAGAGGCCACAAATAGAGAGACACAGACACACAGATACAGAGACTGAGAAACCTAGACAAAGACAGAGGGAGAGTCAAACTTGCATGCTTTGTTCAAATAATAGGCCATGATCCTTTATGATGGAAGGAAGAGAGAGAGAGAGAGAGAGAGAGAGAGAGAGAGAGAGAGATCAAAGTAGCATTCAACCAGCACAAGGTAGCAAACACCAACAGTTGGGACTCTGGCACAGGTCTTCACTCCCCACACGCTACACTAATTGCGGTTGCAGAAGAGTAAACAGCACTCGGTAATTGCACCACCTGCGTTCCTCTACTGACAACGTCCGTGTTTGGTGAGTTCGTTTGAAGTGCTGCAACGTCAGTGCCTCCAGTTCTCTGTGTTGGTTGGGTGGACGTTCACCTGTCAGGTTATAGAGTGGCGGCTTTCTCTTTGTTCTTTTTTTTTCTTTTCTGTCAGTCATTGGGATCAAGAGTTGTGGGGAAATAGATGTTTGATTTAGACAGTGGTTTGTACAGAGATAAGCAGTTGTGACTGTGACACCACTGGTGGACACAATACTTAGAGAAACGTGCATGCTAACACACACACACACATACATACACACACACACACATACACACACACAAACACACGCACATATGCACATATTCATGAAAGAAAGAATCACAGAAACAGAGAGACACACACATACAGACACTGAGAGAGAAGGGGGGGGGGGAGGAGAGAGAGAGAGAGAGAGAGAGAGAGAGAGAGTCCCCACAAAAGAGAAAGAAGTCAGGAAGGAAAAACTAAAAATCAGAATAACAACAAAGTACTGAGAAAGAGAAAAAGAACAGACAACAATCAAAACAACGAAACGCTCCACAGAAATTCATGAAAGTGTCTGCCAAACCACAGGGTACCAAACAATGGCGATAGCATCAGTTGCCACTGGCTGAACTAACCACAGATGAGGATGAGTAAACAGCACTCAGTAATTGCACCACCTGCGTTCCTCTACTGACAACGTCCGTGTTTGGTGAGTTCGTTTGAAGTGCTGCAACGTCAGTGCCTCCAGTTCTCTGTGTGTTCGATGGACGTTTCACCTGATAGGTAAAAGAGAGGCGGGTTTCTCTTTGTTCATTTTTCCCTCTCTCACCCTGTTCTTCTATCTTTTTTTCTGCTATGGAAATAAAATTTGTGGGAGATAGCTCACAGGGGGCAGACAGATATCATCGGGACAGTAGTTGGTACACCGGTTATTCAAGCCTTAACTACAATCACAGTGGTGAGAAAGAACGTGGCGAGTGGTATGTCAATGCAGAACTGTGCAAGCATGTGCACGAGAATTATGGAGGGATGCATGACTGCAGATAGACAGGAATGCACGCATGCATGCACACATATATGCGAGCATGCATGCATACATACAAGTACACACACACACATGTACACACACACACACACACACACACACACACACACACACCCTGCATGCATGCACAACCACCACATACACCTACACACACCTCTATTCCCCAACTGCTACCCCTTCTCACACAAACCACATCGTTTTGGATCACACTGACCATTTTTTTAGCACAAAAACATAAACAGCAAGTATCAGAAGGAGGAAAAACCCCAACAGAATTAGCTTAAAGAAAAGAAAAACAGGAAAACACAATTTCCATTAGCAGCTGCAATCGACACCTGCTGGAATCTCCACCTTGTCCCTCTTCCCTCCCCCCTCTCCAAATCCAACCACACCTTCCCCCACCCACTTTCACAAGCATTCCCCCATGACACCCTCGTCCCCCCACCCCCTACACCCCCCATAATCCTCCCACACCCTCTTCCCCACCCCCTACACCCCCCATAATCCTCCCACACCCTTTTCCCCCCACCCATTACCCCCCCATAATCCCCCCACCCCCTCATCCCCCCACCCCCTACACCCCCCATAATCCTCCCACCCCCTCATCCCCCCACCCCTACACCCCCCATAATCCTCCCACACCCTCTCCCCCCCACCCACTACACCCCCCATAATCCTCCCACCCCCTCATCCCCCCCACCCCTACACCCCCCCATAATCCTCCCACCCCCTCATCCCCCCACCCCCTACACTCCCCATAATCCTCCCACACCCTCTTCCCCGCACCCCCTGCACCCTCCATTATCCTCCCACACCCCCTTCCCCCCGTCCCCTACACCCCCCATAATCCTCACATACCATCATCCCCACCCCCATAATCCTCCCACACCCTCATCCCCACCCCCCACACCACCATAATCCTCCCAAACCCTCTTCCCCCCACCCCTACACCCCCATAATCCTCCCACACCCTCTTCCCCCCACCCCTACACCCCCCATAATCCTCCCCCACCCTCATCCCCCCCACCCCCTACACCCCCCATAATCCTCCCACACCCTCATTCCCCCCACCCCCTACACCCCCCATAATCCTCCCCCACCCTCATCCCCCCCACCCCCTACACCCCCCATAATCCTCCCACACCCTCATCCCCCCCACCCCCTACACCCCCCATAATCCTCCCACACCCTCTTCCCCCCACCCCTACACCCCCCATAATCCTCCCCCACCCTCATCCCCCCCACCCCCTACACCCCCCATAATCCTCCCCCACCCTCATCCCCCCCACCCCCTACACCCCCCATAATCCTCCCACACCCTCTTCCCCCCACCCCTACACCCCCCATAATCCTCCCCCACCCTCTCCCCCCACCCACTACACCCCGATAATCCTCCCACACCCTCTTCCCCCCACCCCTACACCCCCCATAATCCTCCCACACCCTCTTCCCCCCGTCCCCTACACCCCCCCCCCCCCTAATCCTCCCACACCCTCTTCCCCCCACCCACTACACCTGCCATAATCCTCCCACACCCTCATCCCCCCACCCCTGACATCCCCCCATAATCCTCCCACATCCTCATCCCCACCCACTCTACACCCCTCATAATCCTCCCACACCCTCTTTCCCCCACCCCCTACACCCCCCATAATCCTCCCACACCCTCTTCCCCCCACCCCCTACACCCCCCCATAATCCTCCCACACCCTCATCCCCACCCCCCATAATCCTCCCACACCCTCATCCCCACCCCCCACACCCCCCATAATCCTCCAACACCCTCTTCCCCCCCCACCCCCTACCCTCATCCCCACCCACCACGCCCGTTATTCCCACTTCCAACCCCACCCCTCTCCCCACCCATCCTAGTCCATTTACACCTTTTCACACCTTAGGGCCGGCAGGGTGCTGACCATTGTCCGAGTACAGCTGACCCCTGTGCAACGATGTCCGGACCGACACTGCCACCGGGGAACCCCGTCGAAGTTTTCCCCCATAGATCATAAAAAAAACCAACCCGGGGGCCCCTGAGTGAGTGAGTGGGGCGTGTAGGGATGGACCTTGTCTGGTCTTGACAGAGCGTTGATGCTGAGGTTCGCAGTCGCTATCTGAGTCGGTGGAGAAATTCTTTCGTTTTTTTTTTCTGACTGGATCGTAGTGTGAATGTTGATCAAATTGTTTCCCTTCGTAATGTAGAACCAAGTTTTACTGTCTAAAACTTTGTATCTGTTAGTCAGAACTACATTTAACTTTTGGCGGTAGTTGCGTATTGCATTCACAATACCTTCATGAACAAGAAAATTTGTACTTGCACCTGGAAAGCTGAGTGAGAATTCATCATATGTCATAAAATTACCATTATTGCTTAACAAAAAAAATCTTGTGGTCACACCATTCTTGTGCGTAAATGACCCTTCTGCCTCTTAGTGTATTCATATTGTAATGGATACATTCTGCCATAAAATCATATACAGAAACTGGACAACAGTTCATTGACAGTTTTTTGTAATATTTCATTACATCCTTCCAAAATGGGTTATCTGTTTTTTGGATGACAACATTTGCATACTCTGCACCAAAACATTCAATATTTTGGTCAACATTGGATACATATTAATAGCAAGGGTTTTCCAACTAGATTAAGGCATGAGTCTTCTCAACCAGCTTATCTTCATGGAAGCAACAAAGACTCTAACGTTCATCATTCTTAAACCAACCCTGCTATATTGTTGGCATACAGCAGAATTTCTAATTTTACTTGGTTTACCATTCCATAAAAATTAAAACAATCCTTTTTCTAATGCGGTGATAAGTTGTTCAGGTGAATCAGGTAAGTGAATTAAAAGATGTACATTTTTTTTTTTTTTTTAGAAAACGAAGGTCTTAATTAATGGTTTTTTGTTTTTTTCCTAAAGGTGTTATCTGTTGCTTCTTCCATGAAGCCAAGACTCTCTTCATTGCAAAAGGTTTTTTTTCCCTAATTTGTATCAACAATACAGCTAGTATCAGTGGAAAACTTTATTCCCAAAACTTGAAATGTAGCTAGATCCCAGACAAAATTTGTATCTCTCATGTATTGAATACCACAATTTGTTTTCTACTTCTAATCCATGTTACTTGGCTTTATCGAAATTTATCTTTAAGCCTGATATTTGTTAAAATTTAGTGAGAATGGATACCTCTTCATTAAATGACCTTTCACTTTCATCTAGACATAAAGACGTGTCATCAGCAAATTGAGACAGAAGATTTTCTTATCTTTAATTTTCATTCCTCTAATGTGGGCATCATTACGAATCATAACTGACAGAATTTCAGCACAAATAAGGTACAGGTATGGTGAAGAAGGGTCTCCTTGCCTCACCCCTCTTTTTATGGAGAACCACAGGGAATACTGGCCATTCACTGAAATACATGTACTAATACCTGAGTAAAATGTTTTTATCCAATTGATCATGTCTGGCCCAAACCTAAAACAGAAGTAAACATTCCTGCAAGAAAGACCAAGAAACACTGTCAAATGCATTTTAAAAGTCAATTAAAAGGAACATCCCAGGGATGTTTTCTTTTTCACAGTGTATCATAAAGCAAACGAATATTTTCACCTATGTAGCGACCTTTAAAAAAAACAAACTTTTGGCTTTCATGTATAATTAATGGCAGCACCCTTTTTAACCATTTTAATACATGCAGAAGCTATCTTGTACGCAGTGCCAAGAAGAGGAATAGGGCACCAGTTCTTGATGAACCGTTTTGGTTTTTCTTCTTTTGGAATACATGTAATGTTTCCTTGACGTTGTGTTATTGATAACTGCCCCTTAGAAGAACCCTCATTAACAGAGCACATAAGAAAGCTTCCAATATCAACAAAGAAAAACTTTAAAAATTCTATTGTAAATCCATCAGGGCCCGGGCTCTTAAAGATGCTCATTTTTTTCAAGGCAGCAGCTGCTTCCTGAAAGGTAATCAACCCCTCAATGGACTCACTTTCATCGTTAGTGAATCAGGAAGTTCAGCTGGGGGGTTAATATAACATACATCTTGAAAACTGCATAAATCTTCATAGTATCTTTTTATTTCATTCACAATGCCTTCCTGGTCTGAAACTCTAGTATATGAGAAGGAGCTTCAGCTGTTATAGGCTCTTTTTTGTTGTTGTTGTTGTTGTTGTTGGTGGTGGTGGTTTTCTTGGCCTCTTGCAACTGAACATATCAATTTCATGTTTGTTTTTTCAGCTAGCACAAAAAAGTTTGACGTTCTTCATTCGTATACTCCAACACCTACCACATTCAATGTTGCTGAAAAACTACGAGCAGCAACAACATGAACAACAACAAAAGCAGTAAAAACAACAGCAACAACAACAGCGCCACTTACAGCAGCAACAACAACAGCGGCAACAGCAGCAACAGCAACAACAACAACAGCGGCACCACCACCAGCAACAACAGCAGCAACAACAACAACAACAGCGCCACTTACAGCAGCAACAACAACAGCGGCAACAGCAACAACAACAACAGCGGCACCACCACCACCACCAGCAACAACAGCAGCAACAACAACAACAGCGGCACCAGCACCACCAACAGCAACAACAGCAACAACAACAACAACAGCGGCACCACCACCACCACCAGCAACAACAGCAGCACCACCAACAGCAACAGCGGCACTTACAGCAGCAGCAACAACAACAACAGCGGCACTTACAGCAACAGCACCAACAGCAACAGCAGCAACAAGAACACAAAAGCACAGATAGATGCGGCACGGGTCAGTAGCCATATAATATCATGGTGGGTGTTTTTGTTTGGGGATGAAGTCGGGTCCCGTGGGGCGTAGCGTATTGTTGGTTTAAAGGAGAGAAATTGCGGAGTGTGGTCAGTTAATCGCTTTCAGCGCCGCGGTTCGGTTCGGTACGTCCATCCACCCCCTCCGTCGCGCACTCCAAAAAGGTCATGACCTTGTTGAAGAAAAAAGTAATAAAAAAAGAAAGAAAAGAAGAAGAAAAAAAGGAAGAAAAATCTGAGCAGAGTAAAAGGGAGTTTGGTGGGAGGGTGAGAGGTAGAGGTGGTGGTGGGTGAAAAAGTAAACATGCACTCATTAACCCTATGTGTACGGTCGCGTAAGCGAGTGAAAAGAATGTGTGTGTGTGTGTGTGTGTGTGTGTGTGTGTGTGTGTGTGTGTGTGTGTGTGTGTGTGTGCATACGCAATAGACACACAATGCGCAGAGACAACTGCGTCACATATATAGGCGTCGATATTTGAATGTTTGAAGGAAATCAGTGTTGCCTCGGGTTGTGTAAAATATTATGGTTCTATTAAAAATCGGGCTGGCATCTTTTTATGAATTTATAGTTCATGAATTTTTTTTTTACTGTCTCTATTCCTCTGTCTGTTCAGTCCCCTCTCTCCCTCCCTCCTCCTCCCTCCCTCCTCTCTCTCTCCCTTTCTCTCTCCCTTCTCTCTCTCTCTCTCTCATTTTTGTATTCACTGAAAAGTCTTTCCACTCTCTCTCGCTTTTTGTTTTGTTGTCTGTTTCATTCTCTCTTCCCATATCTCTTTCACTGTCACCTCTCTCTCTCTCTCTGTCCATAGCACACACGCACACACACGCACAGATTTACCATTCACACACACACACACACACACACACACACACACACACACACACACACACACACACACACGTACTCTCTCTCACTCAGTCGCGCCCTCTTCACAGGAGGGATGTGTGCGGTAAGGAGGTGGGGGTGAAGGGTAGGAAGGGGTTTGATTGTCAGTGTGGAAAGAGGGGAGGGGGAGGAGGTCAAGAAAGTACTGCCCCCCCCCCCCCCCCCCCCCCCCAACCCTCCCCCCTCGCTCCCCCGCCCCCTACAATGATTGGCGAACGAGTCCCGTTAAGACACAGCGTCCCCCCCCCCCTTCCCCCGCCCCTCGTCCCCCAACAAAAGGGCCACTAACTGCTGATATGAGCCCACAACCCGGTGCTTTGTGATCAGGCCATTTCGGGGACCTGTCTCAACCGACACAGCATGTGGGGAACAGGGGGGATAATTGATGAAGAGGAGAGGAAGTTAACTCCCCTGTGGCATGGGGAGGGAGCAAGGGGAAGTGACTCGATGGGCCTTCCGATTTGTCGTCTGCTGGTTTAGTTTGGGAAGAGTGTCGTACGCGCTCTTGTTTTGGGACAAACAGATTAACGCCAGTTAATAAGGTTTTTCTGCAGTGTTGTTGTTGTTGTTCCACGGACTGTGTGCTGTTCGTTCAAAAGTAAATGCTTCCTCTGCGTGCATTAACTTTTAATCACGTAAGTTAGATGGAGTGTGTTTATGAATGGCTACACATAAAAACGCGATAATTTATCTTATTTTATTTCATTTTATTGAAAATAAGAAGTTCTGTTCATGCTGTACATTATGCACAAAGACCCTTTTTGGTTCTCCTGACGATCAGACGAGCCTGAGAATCCGAGTTGGAGTCATGTAGAATGATATGGACGACAGCTAATTCAATGAAACATGGAAACTAACAGTTTTCCCCAAGTGAACAATAACACAGTGAAAAGGTGCTACTCATGCAACACTTCAGGCTTCCACAGGAAACAGACGAGCACACTATGGAGAAACAATAGAAGCTTTCCGGTATGGTTTATTTCTTGGAACAAAACTAAAAATGTTTCCCGTCGATATCATTGCATGCACATTTGACCAGTTCATTCATAATTCACTGCTGATGTCCGGGTCATCTTGTAAAACTTTTGTCTGTGTGTTATGGAAAAAAGCCAACTTTTTCGTGCTTTTCAAATTATTATTATTTTTCTTTTTTTAAGACATGGGGGATAACTGCATTTCATTTTTGTATATTTATTGATCAATGATTATTAGATTGATGCCACATGGTTGTGATGAGACTAGAAATGAGTGTGCTGAGTGTGCTGGAGGAGGTCATGCCCCATTGAGAGACATGGTTCTGTAACGTGTTGGCAACATACTGTCAGCATCCTGATTCGCAGTAGCAGATTCCATTTGGCGTTGGACTTTTGATCTAGTGTTCACCGGTGATCAGAATTGAGGCCCGCTTTCGGCATGGTGTATGGGCATGGTGTATGAGCATGGTGTATCGGCATGGTGTATCGGCATGGTGTTGGCGTCCTTGGCTGACGCTGCCCAGGTGTGACTGGGTACCTGACTTCGGTTGGGGAAGGTCAAAACGGCGGAAGGAGAGGATTGGGCCCCGCCTTCCTATACTGAGACCTGGACACAGTGAATATCAAACCACAGGCACTATGACTGTGAAGGACTACGGGACACTTCATCTATAACATTAACATACTCTTCAACGTGTTATAAAAAAAACAACAAAAAACACAACTATGTCAAACACTTTGAGGACACACACACACACACACACACACACACACACACACACACACACACACACACACATCGTCAGAAGCTAAAGTATTATTGCTCAAAGATTAAGGTTAAAGATCCCATGACCTGTAAAAACCACCTGGGCAGTGAATTCATATCCACTGTCTAGTGTAAGGCATAGAAAGGTAGAAAGCTAGGGCCCAAGTCGTCTCGTCCGCCCTTTTAACCTCCTCACACCGTAGTCAGGTACACATTCACACCTGTGTACAGTGGGGGAAAATCGGACTAAAGTGCCTTTCCCAAGGACACTACACCATGCCGAAACGGGGCCTTGAACCCTGATCACAGGTGAACACTAGATCAGGGGTCCAACAACACCTATAACCAATTCAGCCTCGGCGCCGTCTGTTAGTTTGCGATGTTATTTTTCGGTGAAGAACGTGTTTTGTTAAGGGTTACTTCAATGTCCTGACCAGTGCTGAAAGTGTCTGTCCGTCTTTGCCTCACTGGCTTGTTTGACACCTTGGTTTAAATAATCTTTAATTATTCAACAATACACATGATTACAATGCAATGAATGACAAAAGAGCATCAACAAGCATAAAGCTTATACTGTGCTCACAACGTTGCACTTCAATTTTATCATGGCGGCTGACGAACCATATTATCAATTGTATCAAATAACATTCATAAACAGTAAGTAATTAAATAATGAAATAAAACAAATAAACAATCTTGCCAGTTGCATTGCGAAATGAAGTGTTCAGGACAGCCCTGTCACGTATTTCCGAACAACAACAACAGCAGCAACACCAACAACAACGAAAACAACAACAACAACAACAACTACTAGTACTATTTGTATTTGTATTTCTTTTTATCACAACAGGTTTCTCTGTGTGAAATTCGGGCTGCTCTCCCCAGGGAGAGCGCGTCGCTACACTACAGCGTCACCTTTTTTTGTTGTTGTTTTTCCTATTGAAGTGGATTTTTCTACAGAATTTTGCCAGGAACAACCCTTTTCTTGCCGTGGGTTCTTTTTCGTGCGCTAAGTGCATGCTGTACACGGGACCTCGGTTTATCGTCTCATCCGAATGACTAGCGTCCAGACCACCACTCAAGGTCAGTGGAGGGGGAGAAAATATCGGCGGCTGAGCCGTCCTTCAAACCAGTGCGTTCAGATTCTCTCGCTTCCTATGCGGACGCGTTACTTCTAGGCCATCACTCCACCACCACCACCACCACCACCACTACTACTACTACTACTACTACTGCTACTACTACTTATCATGATGATGATGATGGTGACGATGATGATGATGGTGATAATGATAATCATCATTATCTTAATAAGAATGATGAAGATAATATTATCAATAACAAAAAAAAATTAATACTACTACTATACTACTAATACTAATACTCCTAACAATGATGATGATGTGATAATAGAATTAGCTTTAAATGAAAATATTTCTTTCGCGCTGAATCATGTGATGGGAGAAATCAAAGCACTTAACACCAATCATTCTCACAGATGCATAACTCTCATTTCGAATGAAAGATGTATATATAAATATATATCACAAAAAACCCTGTTAGTACATGTAAGTAGAAAGCAAGAGGAACTATAGACTGGGAAGAGGGAGTGAGGGGGTTGGGGTGCTGTTTGGGAAAGATGTACGTTTTTAAGGCCAAAGTTGATACAGCTAGGTGCTGTGTTTTGACGAAGCGAAAGCGGAAACTGACTCCAAGTGTAAGGCCCATGGGTATTTATTATATCACCGTCGCTATCTTCATCCTCACCAATTGTCACATGATGAAGAAGAATGCTTTCAGATTTGTATTTGTATTTGTATTTCTTTTAATCAAAACAGATTTCTCTGTGTGAAATTCGGGCTGCTCTCCTCAGGGAGAGCGCGTCGCTACGCTACAACGCCACCCATATTTTTTTTGTATTTTTTCCTGCGTGCAAGTTTTATTTGTTTTCCTATCGAAGTGGATTTTTCTACACAATTTTGCCAGGAACAACCTTTTTGTTGCCGTGGGTTCTTTTACGTGCGCTAAGTGCATGCTGCACACGGGACCTCGGTTTATCGTCTCATCCGAATGACTAGCGTTCAGACCACCACTCAAGGTCTAGTGGAGGGGGAGAAAATATCGGCGGCTGAGCCGTGATTCGAACCAGCGCGCTCAGATTCTCTCTCGCTTCCTAGGCGGACGCGTTACCTCTAGGCCACCACTCCACTTTTTTTTTAAATAACAGTTGAAAACAAAAAGCTTAAAATATAGGTTTGAGGGATGATGTCACAATCAGAAACCAATAAAAGATATTTTCGGATATTGGTAAAACATTTTTTAAAAAAAGAAAAGAAAAGAAAACAAAAAAAAAACCAACAAAAAACAACTGCTTGCAGATGAACAAGCTCTTCTTTTTTTTTCAATAGTTAACGTTTGAGTGTGATGCATATTTCTTGTTAATTTGCAAATGTCAGTAATGCTTTCTACAGCTTCCTCTGTCCTGCTGATACAGTTAGTGTTCATTGTAAGTGACATTCGAAGTGTTCATATTTGTTCAGCTCAAGAATTTTTAACTAAAATTCTTTCACATTTTGCTCTTGTGAATGTTTCGACCATTGTTTTTTTTCTTCTTCTTTTTGATCAAATGAATACAAATCGAACAATAGCAACAACAACATGTATTGATGTAAAACAGATCTTGAGAGACTGACTTTTAACATCACATCTTGCAGATCTGTATCACGTGCGTTTTGCTCGACTCACTATTTGTTTATAGTGCTTTCTTGTTATTTTGTTGTAAATGTCTTGTGATACGAGATATATTGTTGTTTATTTTGTTTGCTTTTATTTTAGTATTGTTAAGCTTAGTTTAGTTTATTTCATTTTATTCCATATCATTTCATTTATAGAAAACAGATTCAGTGATACTGAATGTTTATATCGGCCTTTTGCGAACCTTTATTACCTGCGTTTTTCTCAGATGCGAATTCGCCACATGATTTATGTTGCGGTGATCAAGGGCTTGTTTTGTCTGTACACTTTGATATACGGTTTATGGCGTTGACACTTGATATGCGAGCACTCTGTGTCCTCTGCTTTCCGTGCAGTCCATCCGCTTCAATCTTTTCAAACTTCAACGTGGAGAGAGAGAGAGAGAGAGAGGGGGGGGAGATAGACAGATAGAGAGACAGAGAGAGAGAGGGGGAGAGAGAGAAGGAGAGAGGAGGAGAGACTGACAGAGACAAGCAGTTAAACAGAGAGAGAGAGAGAGAGAGAGAGAGAGAGAGAGAGAGACAGAGACAGAGAGAGGCAGACAGATAGAGAGACAGAGAGACAGAAACACCTTGAGATAGTGACAGAGCGACAAAGACAGAAAAATCTTTCCCCCCCCTCTTCAACCCACACTCTCCCTTCCTACAACCCGCCTCCTCCGCCCTCCCTACCCCTCCTCCCCCACCCCCCGACCCTTCGTCGTAACTGATACTTTTCATACGCGGATGATCGATGTGTGTTCCGTCCTGACTGACATCGTCGATAGCAATCGCTCCGCGGCCCACAGACAGACAGACAGACAGACGGGCAGGCAGACATCCGAGCAATACCGTCGCCTCTCACCGCCCCTTACGACCCCCCACCCCCCACCCCCGGGCCCCCACTACTCCCTCCACAAACCTCCAACCCCCTCTCCCAATCACCAATCATCATCAACATGATCCACCCGGGGTACTCAACGATGCACGACAGACGGACGGACTGACTGGGACGGGTACAGCAGTTGGCTGGCGCTGGCTAAAAATGGCAGCTAGCAGCCGACGACAACAACGACAAGAACGACAACTAGCAAAACACGTGTTGACACAAGCAATGTATCCACCCCCCCTCACCCCTCCTCCCAACGCTCCTTCACCCCCCTCTCCCCCCACTCTTCCACGGACACCTTTTTTTCCTCCCCCTCCTGCCCCCTTCCTCGCGATTGGTTCATGCCGTTCTCTCCCCCCTCCACCGCCCCGCCTCTCTATCCCTCTCTCCCACCCCCTCTCTCTCTTTCGTCGCTTTGTGTTCCTCGACTTCTCAGCGAACCCCCCTCCACCTCCCAGTCTCCCTCCTCGCCCCCTCCACGCCCACCCCCCGCCATCTTGTCCTCGCTGCTCCCTCCTCACATTTATCTCCCTTCCCTATCGCAGCTCTTCAGGGGCCGGGGAGATAGGGAACGTCAATCACTTGGGCGCGCACACAGGGGTCCCCAACTCAAACGGTAGTGGTGGTGGTGGTGGGGGAGAGACGTACGAGAGAGAGAGAGAGAGATGCGCTGTGGTGATAAGGGAGAAGGTCCTTTAAAGGCGATTTGAACTTTTTTTTTCTCCTCTTCTCTCTCTCTCTCTCTCTCTCTCTCTCTGCCGTTATCCTATCCTCTTTTTCCTCACCAGGTTCAGCTTGGTTGGTTGGTTGGTTGGCTGGAGAACGAAGATGGCGGAGGAAGATAGCCACACCAGCCTTCAATTCAGCTGCCCCATTTTCAAAGGCAAGTCTTTAACTCGTCTTCCTTCTCTATTTTTTTTTTCTTTTTTTTTTTTTTTCGTTTTCTTTTTCTTCTTTCACAGGTGTCTCGTGTGGGGGGTGGGTGGGGGGTGGGGATAATGAGTTTTTAAAACACCCCCTGTTTTATTTTGTTGTTGTCTTTTTTGTTTTTCGTTTCTGTTCTTTGCTGTTGTTGTTTTTTCCCCTTGTCTTTCGTAATAAGGGGGGAGGGTGATTTCGGTCTGTCACCCTCTGTTTGTTTGGTTCATTTCAAAGTGCAAGGGGATGGGAGGAGTGGGGGTGGTAGGGGTGGGGGTGTAGGTGGTGGGCTGGGAATGGGGTGGAGCTGAAATAGTGTGGTTGACTGGAGGTTTTGGTTATGATTTATTCATGGCGATGTCATGCGAGGTGCAGGTGTGTGTGTGTGTGTGTGTGTGTGTGTGTGTGTGTGTTGTCTAAAACGCTTTAAAATCTGTAATGTCTTGAACCTCCTGATTAGTCCAAACAAAATACAAACACCATGAGAATTTAAGCACTGACTGACACACGTTGCCCATGTCTTCTTCTTGCCACATCTAAGGAATAAACATCCGATAAGCTTTGAATGGTAACCTGTTTCCGTTCATTCTTGTCGTTGTCGTCTCGTTCGTCATTTATCAGATGGATTCCCCCGTCTCCTCGACGAAGGCGGCAGTACGTCGCAGGTCCTCCAGTCCTCCGTAGTGCCTCCGGGCCGCTGGGACTGGGTCGGGCCAGGTTTTCTCTCGGAGCGCTTGTGAGTTTCAACCAGTAGCTGTTACATTTAATATACGATTCTAGATAAATTGGATATCTTCCCAGCTCATCATACACGCTGTCAGTCGGCGTTTGGATGTTCACATTCAAAAACCTCCTCTTTGTCTTTAATCCGATGCTACACTTCTCTTTCAATGCTCATATTGCTGCTCCATACTGCAGTGTTGGCTGAGCTTGAGAATCAAATAACTTTACAAAAACACTAAGCGTACTACAATCTAGTTTATACAATATGTTGTATCGGGATAACCGCTTTCTTTGATTTATTAGTTATTATCTTGTTTGCAGAGAGAGAGAGAGAGAGAGAGAGAGTTTCTGTGTATGTTTGGTAATCATCGTCCTGACTTTGCTAAGTTTTAGGAGGTAGAAGCCCCACGCCGTACAATGAGATTTTATCATGGTAATGAAAGCAGTGGATCTGTTACTCCTATCCGAAATAAACACATACACAAATTTAAAAAAAGCATAAAACGATAAAAAGAAATACATGTCTGGATAAAAATGACAACCGAGTGATAAATAAATAAATGAATACGTAAACAGATAGAAAGAAACGAAGAAAAGATAGTGATATCGTGCTATTTCAGAATCACAATAAACTGCTCAGAATTTGCAACTTTCTCTCCCTCCTCGGTACGCGTCCGTATCTTCTGTAGGCTCAGACCAATAGGATTCCTCTTGTCTCTTTTTAAGGGAGAGAGAGAGAGAGAGAGAGAGAGAGGGGGGGGGGGCATGCAGATGTTTGCATCTTCGGGCCTGGATGACGTTGATATCAAGACATGAAAGAATGAATACAGTTCAGCCTTGTAACATCGTCCCAACACTGAACTGGTCCTCTGGCGCAACAATGTCACTTTCATTCATCGTCACAAGCGGTGACATCAGGTTGGAATTTTAGACATGTCGTGATTCCTTTGTCAAGGCAGAGACCATGGGGGTAGAGGGGTTGGGGTCGGGGGAGGGGGGCATCGTTGATAGGACGAGTATGTGTGTGTGTGTGTGTGTGTGTGTGTGTGTGTGTGTGTGTGTGTGTGTGTGTGTGTGTGTGTGTGTGTGTGTGTGTGTGTGTGTGTGTGTGTGTGTGTGTGTGTGTGTGTGTGTGTGTGTAACCAGCGGCACTACTGAACACCACGTCAACCAGCAGCAGTGCAAGGTCATCTCTCGCCACCCAACATCTGGTGGTGTGTGTCCATCGAGATCGATGATGACCATCGTTGTCATCCAGCTGGGGGATGGGGGGAGGGTGGTGGTGGGGTGGGGGGGGGGGATGCTCATGAATCTATCTGTGAATGCGCAGATGGCTGAATAGTCCAATCTGCGCACGAAATGTTCGCTGACAGTTGGGGCAGACAAAGACAGGCATACCATTGTCAGGGAGCTTGTTTGCCCGTGACTTTCTGGCCTGCCTCTTCTGAACAGCTGCAGCAGTCCTGTTGGCCTCGCACAACTTGGCGCCTTTAAAATCTGTAATGTCTTGAACCTCCTGATTAGTCCAAACAAAATACAAACACCATGAGAATTTAAGCACTGACTGACACACATCTACTGTAGATGACTGTGCACTACTACCGGCGTAGCGCCTGTAAACGACGACCCGAAGCACAGTTGCAACTCCCCTGGAGATGGCCCTGAAACACTCCCCTTGGGGTTATTTCACGACAGGTCTTTTTATCATTATTTTTTCTTTAAACTCCACCTTCTTCCCCAGCTTAACTCCAACCGCATCTCCCACAGGAAATTCTGGATTTTGCAAAATGAGCATATTTATGGAGCCTTTCCGGGCTGGTCCACGATAATGATTATTCTCCTTCCAAACCTTATCCCCTTCCACCACCGGCTGAGCAATAACACGTATTTTTGTACAAAATCTAAAACAAAAAGTTCATATAAAACCAACAACAAAAACAACAAAAAACAAACAAACAAAAAAACACACCTCCAAACAAGCAAACAAAAAAACACACAACAAAACCCTCCATGGTGCCAACTTGAGGGTGGGGTCATTCTGGGGCCACACCGGCGCTGAATTCGCGGCAGACGAACCTGCTGTGTATCCACTACAGGTAAGGGGCTGGGAGGGAAGGGGATGGGGGTGGGGACTCGGAATGAGCGGCGTGGGAGGAATGCCACAGAAGCGCCAGTGATTAAGAGAGAGAGAGAGAGAGAGAGAGAGAGAGATGCGCGCGCCTCTCGAAATACAAGCACCTTTTTCACACAGGTGTCAAAAAAGCTGTTGGGCTAAGTGGTGAGGAGTGGAGGGAGGGGTGTGGGAGGGCAGGGTGGGGGAGGCGGAGAGAGGGTGAAAGGTGGGTATCAGGTTGTGACTAGTACAGGTGAGGGGTGGTGGAGATAGCGGGGTACGGGTAGGGTTGACGGGTCCACCCGTTGACAGCATCACCAGTCTGTAAACGACTTGTCTATTTGTACCCAGGGTGCAAGTCGTTGGGACGGTTATCTTTCTTGTCCATCACCTTGTTTTTTCTCTCTCTGTCCCCTTCACTCTGTCTGTCTGTCCCTCCTCTCTCTGCCTGTCTGTCTGTCCCCCCTCTCTGTCTGTCTGTCTGTCCCCCCTCTCTGTCTGTCTGTCTGTCCCCCCTCTCTGTCTGTCTGTCTGTCTGTCTGTCCCCCCTCTCTCTGTGTCTGTCTGTCCCCCCTCTCTCTGTGTCTGTCTGTCCCCCCCTCTCTCTCTGTCTGTCTGCCCCCCCTCTCTCTGTGTCTGTCTGTCCCCCCTCTCTCTGTCCCCCCTCTCTCTGTGTCTGTCTGTCCCCCCTCTCTCTGTGTCTGTCTGTCCCCCCTCTCTCTGTGTCTGTCTGTCCCCCCTCTCTCTGTCTGTCCCCCCTCTCTCTGTGTCTGTCTGTCCCCCCTCTCTCTGTCTCTCCCTCTCTCTCTCTGTCTGTCTGTCCCCCCTCTCTCTGTGTCTGTCTGTCCCCCCTCTCTCTG
Source organism: Babylonia areolata (assembly GCF_041734735.1). NCBI lineage: Eukaryota > Metazoa > Mollusca > Gastropoda > Neogastropoda > Buccinidae > Babylonia > Babylonia areolata. Next base: position 2,434,329 of record NC_134881.1, on the reverse strand, counting down.
TCTCTCCCTCTCTCTCTCTGTCTGTCTGTCCCCCCTCTCTGTCTGTCTGTCCCTCTCTCTCTCTGACCTGTCTGTCCCTCCCCTCTCTCTCTGTCTGTCTTTCCCCCTGTGTGTGTGTGTGTGTGTGTGTGTGTGTGTGTGTGTGTGTGTGTGTGTGACCATTTTCTGTGTACGTCTCTCTCTGCATCTGTATCTGTATCTG
>NC_134881.1:2421627-2431627 GCF_041734735.1 Babylonia areolata | reverse complement strand
CCTTTTTTTTTGGTCTTATCAACATATAGAGTATTATGAGAACATTAGAAATGGGAACCTAAAAAAGAAAAGAAAGACCACCAGGGAAGGGAGATAATTTGTATAGCTGGCACTGCATCCAGGCAAGACTCTCATCTCTCGTGTTGTCTCCCCCTTTCTACCCCTCTCTCTCTCTTTCGTGTGTGTGTGTGTGTGTGTGTGTGTGTGTGTGTGTGTGTGTGTGTGTGTGTGTGTGTGTGTGTGTGTTTCTTTTAATATTTTTAATTTAATTTTGTTCCAGGAAATGGCGGTACGTGATGAGGGGCTCGCTACTACATCCTTGCGAAAGCCTTGGCTTCAATCGAGAGAAAAACCCAATTGACTGAGAAAAAAAGGAAAAGGGAAAAAGGAAAAAAAAGAAAGGAGAACAGAAATGGGCAAACCGTTTCTTTCTTCTCCCGTTTCACGACCTCAGGAAGAATTATTTTTGTGTGTATCACAATGAAAGCAGAAATCTGATTATTCAGTCCTTTTAACCCATCGAAATATTCAATAGGAATATGATATATATATATATATATATATATATATATATATATATATATATATATATATAGTGTGTGTGTGTGTGTGTGTGTGTGTGTGTGTGTTTGAAATATATAGGTAAGCACCCTGCTGTGCAGATGTCTCTGCCTTTGTAAAGCTCTTAAGAGCTTGGTCTCTGACAGAGGATATAAGTATTCATAGCAGTCAATCAACCAATCAATCAAACAGTATCTAATCATCTTACATTTAGAGGGAGCTTCCTCTTTCGTTTGTCAGTGTCTTTACTCAGCTCTTTCAAGTCTGGTCTAAAAAACCTTCGTCTTTCCGAAACAGACCCCCCACTAACTCCCCCCCCCCAAGCTCCCCCCCCCGCCCCCCCACAAACAATCTTCCGTCCCCAATCTTTTTTTTTTTTTTTTTTTTTTTTTAAATTTTATCTTCTTTAGCATTCTATATACTTATATGTATTCTGTTATCACCCTGAAACAGTTATGTATGCTTGTGAATGTCTGATGTGGAAAGCACTTTGTTTTGTCTGTGTACAATATTCAATGCTGCTACTACTATTGATAATAATAATGATGGTAATGTTCTTCTTCTCGTTATTATTGGCAGCAGCAGCAGCAGTAGTAGTAGTAGTACCATAACGTGTCAAAATATAGGGTCAATATGGATAAAAGTAACGAACAGGTGCTTTCTATTTTCGCGCTGAAGTATGACCAACAGCGAAATGAGAGCTGTATGATCACTGGTTTTTCCACTGCAGTGGGGATTCATTTACAGCTGAGTGTTTTGTGAAAGACTATGTGGCTCAAACTAGGGGGCTAGTTGGTTTTTGAGCCAGGTGTGTTACGGGTGGAGATTTTTCCGATCTCCCAGGTCAACATATGTGTAAAACTGCTTGTGCCTGAACCCCCCTTCGTGTGTATACGAAAACAGATCAAATACGTTTAAGATCCTGTAATCCACGACAGTGTACGGTGGGTTATGGAAAGAAGAACATACCCAGCATGCAACCCCCGAAAACGGAGTATGGCTGCCTACACCCACCCACTAGGTCAAACCGATCAATTCTCTTCTCTTGTCCTATCGACAAATTTGGCATCCTCCCCCAAAATGGATTAAAAAGAGAGAAAGACAGTTAAAAAAGAGAGAGAGAGAAAAAAAAAAAGGAGGACAAAAAATGTGAAGGAGGATAGCAATCGGATCTGGACCAGAAACGAGAGGAAAGACCCGAAAAAAGGCGGGAAAGAAATAAAGAAAACAGACAAAACAGACCACATACGAAAAAAAAAAAAGGAAGTTGGGTAACGAGGACAAAGTTAGTGTGAGGATGTAGATGGGCGTGATGAAAAAAAACCCCCAAAAAACACACCCCAAAAAAACAGAAAAGAAGAAAAGAGAATGGTAACTCTTGGGGGGAGAGGGGTTGGGGGTGGAGGGGGGAGTGGGGGGGGGGAGGGAGGGGTTCCCGGGGGGGTGGGTTGCAAGGAAACAGCTGCAGGACGTCTTTTTGTCGGAGAGCTCAGTTTTCAGTGCCTCATGTTCAGGGAATGTGGAAAATGAAAAACCCGCAGGCAACACGTATATCTAGGGATGCTGAGAGGCCCATTGGATCCAGCCTGATTGGTCCTCAACAAGTTTATATTAGGATTATGAAAATCGCTTGCTGTGGCTGGTCACCAGGACTTCACCCCTGGAACGCCAGAAAGATAAAAGAAGAAGAAAAAAAATCAGCCAGAACTTCACCCCTATTCAGACAGCCATAGTGACACACATAACGGAGGTAAAGACTGAGAGGAACAACAACAACAATAATAATGAACATGATAATCATGATGATAATGATAATAATGATAACAGCAACAACATAATAACAACAACAACAAAAAGGAAATGTGGAGGAGGAGGAAATGGGCTGGCACAGAGAGAGAGAGAGGGAGAGGGGGGGGGGGGGGATGGAGACAATCAAATGGAGACAGAAAAAGGAGAGACAGACAGGAGAGATAAAAGAAAAAGAAGACAGCAGACAGAAGACGCCTTCAGATCCGGATCCCGCCACCACCAGCCCCCCACCCCCACCCCCCACCTGCCAAGGGAGGCAAACCCGTCAAGCCGCTCACTGCTGCCAAGCCAAAAAGGAAACGGAACCGCCGCCATCTTGAAGCCGGCAGCAGCGCCATCTCCAATCCTGGCCATCCGCCGTGTCGTCCCCCCTGCCTGTCTGCCTGCCCGTCCGCGATCTTCAGCACCGAAGAGAATTATCTCCCCGAGACAATATGGAAGTGTTTCGGCAGGAAATTTGATATCATAGCGCCGGACACAAGATAGCACACATCCGCCACGGGCCCGCCACGCGGCTCAGACTGCCATCCGGAACTGAAGGTAACTGGCTCTGCGCATGCGTCGGCACGCGCGCTCGTGCGAGGGCATAGCATCCGGGTCCCAGCTTGCCAGCATCTCGGGGCTCCACACCGGGTGGGCAGTTGTCACCCTGAGGGGTTAGGGGGGTGGGTGGGGAGTGTGGGGATGGGGGGAAGAGGATCAAACTCGGCGGCAGGAGGGGGTGGGGGTGGGGGGTGGGGGTGTGGGGGCGCTTCAAGAGAGGGAAGACAATTACCGAGATGCCAGCCTGACGACTTGAGCGAATTAATCCTCTCGTTAGCCTCCCGGCAAGGCTCGTTGCTTGGGGTGCGGGGTGGGGCGGGGGAAGGAGAGGGGGGAGGTGGAGGTAGAGGTGGAGGTGGTAGGGGTATTGGGAGAAACAGGGAGGGGTGAGTGTATTGGTGAGTTTGGACAGGTTGGATCTTTATTTTTCATGTGTTGGGACTGTACAGGTATTGTATGTGTGGATCCGGAACTTCCTTCATAAAGGAAGTGTCTGGGTTTGTTTCCATGTACCTTTAAATTACCTGTGTGCTAGTTGAACTGGTAGCATAAACAGCATCAACTTGCAGTTATGCACCTTTTAAATGGAGTGGGTTATTTTCTTTGATTTTTTTTTAATCCTTATTTCCAGCAATAGGTGGAGAGTGGGAGGCTTTGGACGGGTTGGGGGATGAATGTGGGGGCATGACTGGCAGGTTGACGGTATATTATTATGTTTTTTTCAATGTTTGGTTTAGATGTGTAGGGATGGGGATAGGAAACAGTATATTTGATTACAAAAACCCCAAACAAACCCAAATTTATTTCCAGCATTTCGTGAGAGTACAAGAGCGGCCTTGGCACAATCCATAATACCTTGTACTTCTGATGGTCAGTGCACAGTCCCCAATTCGGCCACGTGTTGTGTTTTGGGAAAGGCACTTTACTCTGACTGTCTTCACTCCACCCAGGTGTTGACAGGTATCTGACTTAGTGTGGGAAGGTTGAAAAGGCGGAAGGAAAGAAGAGGATTGGGCCCCGCCTTTTTATGCCGAGTCCTAGCTACTGGCTCGAATCCTCTGTCCCCGATGGTTGTGTAAAGCTATGGGATCTTTAACCATGTTGTTTAACACGGGTGTATGATGTGGTTCGTCCGTCGGGATCGACGAGGACCATCTAGTCATCCTGGGGGTGGGTGGGTTGGGCTCTGTGGGTGCGCAGATGACTGGTCAGTCCAATCCGCGCCCGGAAGGTTCTGACGCAGTGTGGACAGGGGATGGTGGCGGCTGTCGGGGACTTGCTAGCACTGCTTTTCCTGGCCTGTCTGCGTTGCTCTGCTGCAGCGATTCTGTTGGCCTCACAGAATTTGGCGCCTTTGTGGACAGCTGAACGCCACTTTGGTCTGTCCATTGCATTCAGCTCCATTCCACTACCTGATACACGGGTGTGTGAGGTGCTGGGCGGGAGGGTTGAGTGTGGAGCTGAGGTGGGTATGTTGATGGCTTTCCTTTTTAAAGATGTTTTGGGATATATGAGTGCTGGAGAGAAGGAATCTGATAAATCAATCCTAAACAAAACAAAAACATATCCAAACGTATTGTCTCCAGCATCCCGAAGTTCGAGCCATCGCTTACAAATCTTAGTCTGTCGACGTCACTAGCGAACAGCCTGTCAGTGATGGAGATGGGGGTCTTAGTGACGATGCTGATAACGATGACGATGATTGATGATTCGCAGACAACGCTTTTGAAATGATAATGAATCCAGATCTGATATAAAGCTATGGGCACATCAAATATTCAACAGACTTTCTGCATTTATTTTATGATGGATGCTGCTTTTGCAGCTGCTGCTGTTATGGAAAACTATTTTGATTTGAGACTATGTTACAGGGCTGTACTGTATGCCCCTTTTCATAATTTAATCCGGCGTCAACTTGGCTTGGATGAAATATTGGGGACACCTGCGGAGTTCGTCATGAAATTTGAACACCACCCTTAAACCACTTTCACGATATGGATGATACCCATCAGGGTGGCTCCCTGTCTGAGTCCATTAGCATACTCTGCCTAGGATGGCAGCTTGCTAAAAATATTGTCCGGCGATTTTGATTGTTTTGTTTTGTTTGCTTGTTATTTTCTTTTTTTTTTCTTGATGAATGTACATTGTAGCTACTTCACAGAAAAAGAGTGACGTAGGAGAACAAACAAAAAACACCCCCCCAAAAAAAAACAACAACAAAAAACAACAACAAAAAACAACCAAAAAAAAAACAACCCCCCCAAAAAACAAACAAAAAACAAAAACAACAACAACAACAAAAAAACAAAAACAAAAACCAGAACAAACAAACGGGAGGAGGTACAGCAGTGGAACAGTCTTTGAACTGTATCTCCCTTGTAGAAGACAAGTGTCTATACTGTATCTCCCTTGTAGAAGACAAGTGTCTATACTGTATCTCCCTTGTAGAAGACAAGTGTCTATACTGTATCTCCCTTGTAGAAGACAAGTGTCTATACTGAATCTCCCTTGTAGTGGATCAGTTTCTATACTGAATCTCCCTTGTAGTGGATCAGTTTCTATACTGTATCTCCATGTAGTGGATCAGTTTCTATACTGTATCTCCATTGTAGTGGATCAGTTTCTATACTGTATCTCCATGTAGTGGATCAGTTTCTATACTGTATCTCCCTTGTAGTGGATCAGTTTCTATACTGTATCTCCATTGTAGTGGATCAGTTTCTATACTGTATCTCCATGTAGTGGATCAGTTTCTATACTGTATCTCCATTGTAGTGGATCAGTTTCTATACTGTATATCCATTGTAGTGGATCAGTTTCTATACTGTATCTCCCTTGTAGTGGACCAGTTTCTATACTGTATCTCCATGTAGTGGATCAGTTTCTATACTGTATCTCCCTTTTAGTGGATCAGTTTCTATACTGTATCTCCATGTAGTGGATCAGTTTCTATACTGTATCTCCATTGTAGTGGATCAGTTTCTATACTGTATCTCCATGTAGTGGATCAGTTTCTATACTGTATCTCCCTTTTAGTGGATCAGTTTCTATACTGTATCTCCCTTGTAGTGGATCAGTTTCTATACTGTATCTCCATGTAGTGGATCAGTTTCTATACTGTATCTCCATTGTAGTGGATCAGTTTCTATACTGTATCTCCATTGTAGTGGATCAGTTTCTATACTGTATCTCCATTGTAGTGGATCAGTTTCTATACTGTATCTCCCTTTTAGTGGATCAGTTTCTATACTGTATCTCCCATGTAGTGGACCAGTTTCTATACTGTATCTCCATTGTAGTGGATCAGTTTCTATACTGTATATCCATTGTAGTGGATCAGTTTCTATACTGTATCTCCTTTTTAGTGGATCAGTTTCTATACTGTATCTCCCATGTAGTGGACCAGTTTCTATACTGTATCTCCATTGTAGTGGACCAGTTTCTATACTGTATCTCCATTGTAGTGGATCAGTTTCTATACTGTATCTCCATTGTAGTGGACCAGTTTCTATACTGTATCTCCATGTAGTGGATCAGTTTCTATACTGTATCTCCATTGTAGTGGATCAGTTTCTATACTGTATCTCCATGTAGTGGATCAGTTTCTATACTGTATCTCCCTTGTAGTGGATCAGTTTCTATACTGTATCTCCCTTGTAGTGGATCAGTTTCTATACTGTATCTCCCTTTTAGTGGATCAGTTTCTATACTGTATCTCCCATGTAGTGGACCAGTTTCTATACTGTATCTCCATTGTAGTGGATCAGTTTCTATACTGTATATCCATTGTAGTGGATCAGTTTCTATACTGTATCTCCCTTTTAGTGGATCAGTTTCTATACTGTATCTCCCATGTAGTGGACCAGTTTCTATACTGTATCTCCATTGTAGTGGACCAGTTTCTATACTGTATCTCCATTGTAGTGGATCAGTTTCTATACTGTATCTCCATTGTAGTGGACCAGTTTCTATACTGTATCTCCATGTAGTGGATCAGTTTCTATACTGTATCTCCATTGTAGTGGATCAGTTTCTATACTGTATCTCCATGTAGTGGATCAGTTTCTATACTGTATATCCATTGTAGTGGATCAGTTTCTATACTGTATCTCCCTTGTAGTGGATCAGTTTCTATACTGTATCTCCCTTGTAGTGGATCAGTTTCTATACTGTATCTCCCTTGTAGTGGATCAGTTTCTATACTGTATCTCCATTGTAGTGGATCAGTTTCTATACTGTATCTCCATTGTAGTGGATCAGTTTCTATACTGTATCTCCCTTGTAGTGGATCAGTTTCTATACTGTATCTCCCTTTTAGTGGATCAGTTTCTATACTGTATCTCCCATGTAGTGGACCAGTTTCTATACTGTATCTCCATTGTAGTGGACCAGTTTCTATACTGTATCTCCATGTAGTGGATCAGTTTCTATACTGTATCTCCATTGTAGTGGATCAGTTTCTATACTGTATCTCCATGTAGTGGATCAGTTTCTATACTGTATATCCATTGTAGTGGATCAGTTTCTATACTGTATCTCCCTTGTAGTGGATCAGTTTCTATACTGTATCTCCCTTGTAGTGGATCAGTTTCTATACTGTATCTCCCTTGTAGTGGATCAGTTTCTATACTGTATCTCCATTGTAGTGGATCAGTTTCTATACTGTATCTCCATTGTAGTGGATCAGTTTCTATACTGTATCTCCCTTGTAGTGGATCAGTTTCTATACTGTATCTCCCTTTTAGTGGATCAGTTTCTATACTGTATCTCCCATGTAGTGGACCAGTTTCTATACTGTATCTCCATTGTAGTGGATCAGTTTCTATACTGTATATCCATTGTAGTGGATCAGTTTCTATACTGTATCTCCCTTTTAGTGGATCAGTTTCTATACTGTATCTCCCATGTAGTGGACCAGTTTCTATACTGTATCTCCATTGTAGTGGACCAGTTTCTATACTGTATCTCCATTGTAGTGGATCAGTTTCTATACTGTATCTCCATGTAGTGGATCAGTTTCTATACTGTATCTCCCTTGTAGTGGATCAGTTTCTATACTGTATCTCCATTGTAGTGGATCAGTTTCTATACTGTATCTCCATGTAGTGGATCAGTTTCTATACTGTATCTCCATGTAGTGGATCAGTTTCTATACTGTATCTCCATGTAGTGGATCAGTTTCTATACTGTATCTCCATGTAGTGGATCAGTTTCTATACTGTATCTCCCTTGTAGTGGATCAGTTTCTATACTGTATCTCCCTTTTAGTGGACCAGTTTCTATACTGTATCTCCATGTAGTGGATCAGTTTCTATACTGTATCTCCATTGTAGTGGACCAGTTTCTATACTGTATCTCCATGTAGTGGATCAGTTTCTATACTGTATCTCCCTTGTAGAAGACCAGTTTCTATACTGTATCTCCATGTAGTGGATCAGTTTCTATACTGTATCTCCATTGTAGTGGATCAGTTTCTATACTGTATCTCCATGTAGTGGATCAGTTTCTATACTGTATCTCCATTGTAGTGGATCAGTTTCTATACTGTATCTCCCTTGTAGTGGATCAGTTTCTATACTGTATCTCCATTGTAGTGGACCAGTTTCTATACTGTATCTCCATTGTAGTGGATCAGTTTCTATACTGTATCTCCATGTAGTGGATCAGTTTCTATACTGTATCTCCCTTGTAGTGGACCAGTTTCTATGCTGTATCTCCCTTGTGGGGGGTGGGGGGTGGACCAGTTTCTATACTGTATCTCCCTTGGGGGGGGGGGACTAGATTCTATACTGTATCTTTCGTTTGGGGATCAGTGTCCGTACTTTTTTCTCGAGAAGAAAATTCGCCTCACTCGGAATCAAATGTCTTAACTTTCTTGCAAATTCCAGTAGTTTCACACGCACTTTTGCGGAGGACGGTAGTTTGAATCCACTGACGTCTTGAAGTAGCTTCAAACTTTTAATTCTGAGTGAGGAAACGTTCTCCTATATGTATACAGAATCTGACAACCTATGCCCACAACGAATGCTTTATCTTTTGTGAGGGACAATTCAGTAGTAGTTCTGGATCTCCCTGTCTGTGGCCCAACCAACCAACCACACAAGGCAGCCAACCACAGCAGCTAAACGACAAAATAACGAACCAATCAATCCATCAATTATTCACTCCCTCACTCACTCCCTCACTCAGTTCATCAAATAACTAACGATTCCGTTATAAACTTGGACAATTTTCTCAGCACTAAAGAGAGCTGCAAAATTTACGAACAGAAAAAAAAGAACAAAAACGTCTGGCATCTAAAGAATGGAGAACGACGCTGCGAGGTACCATTGTTGGTTTCCTAACAGGATACCAGAAACTCTTCCAACTAGTTTTTTCTTTGTTTCAGTTTGAAAGAAGAAGACAAGCGAACTTTGTGACAGCCCTTCTTCCCTCCACCACCACCTCCCACTCAACACACACCTCCATCTCTGTCTCCGGCTCCAGCAAAGATAGCGACAGTATCATCAGGCGGCGGAGCCTGTCGGTCGTTTGGTTCCATCTCAGTCGTCCCCAGTATCTCGTCTTCAAGACATTCCACTGACTTTGCATATCTTCCGCAAGACAGAGAGGCAGGGGCCACTGTCACTGAAAATGAAGTCTGTCACATTTCCGCTTTCTGTTTGCTGCCATGCAGGCACGAGAGTGGAAGAAAAATATATGGTCTGTGTGTTCGTGCCTTGGTGGTACCTGGTGGTTCTGAGGGTGCTGACTTCAGTGTTCAACATTGGTTGGTTCAGATCTGCTTGTAGACACACACACACACACACACACACACACACACACATTACACACATATACACACGCAGGCACGCATGCACGCAAGCACGCACGCACGCACGCACACACACGCATACACACACACACGCGCGCGCGCGCGCGCGCGCACACACACACACACACACAAGCAAAACAGGCCACCCTCTCAGAAAAAAAAAAGGTGGGGGACGACATTCCAAAGTTACACAAAGTTACAAAGTTACACATGTTACAAAAAAAGACCAACAACAATAAGACAATAAAGTAATAATTTTATTATCTCAAATCA
>NC_134881.1:2406627-2414127 GCF_041734735.1 Babylonia areolata | reverse complement strand
TTACTATTGAATCCTGTTGATGTCAGTGGTTTGGGGGTGTTACTGTTGAATCCTGTTGATATCAGTGGCTTGGGGGCGTTACTGTTGAATCCTGTTGATGTCAGTGGCTTGGGGGCGTTACTATTGAATCCTGTTGATATCAGTGGCTTGGGGAGTGTTACTGCTGAATCCTGTTGATGTCAGTGGCTTGGGGAGTGTTACTGCTGAATCCTGTTGATGTCAGTGGCTTGGGGGGTGTTACTGTTGAATCCTGTTGATGTCAGTGGTTTGGGGGTGTTACTGTTGAATCCTGTTGATGTCAGTGGCTTGGGGGCGTTACTGCTGAATCCTGTTGATGTCAGTGGCTTGGGGGTGTTACTGTTGAATCCTGTTGATGTCCGTGGCTTGGGGGTGTTACTGTTGAATCCTGTTGATGTCAGTGGCTTGGGGGCGTTACTGCTGAATCCTGTTGATGTCAGTGGCTTGGGGGTGTTACTGCTGAATCCTGTTGATGTCAGTGGTTTGGGGGGTGTTACTGCTGAATCCTGTTGATGTCAGTGGCTTGGGGGATGTTACTGTTGAATCCTGTTGATGTCAGTGGCTTGGGGGAGGTGTTACTGCTGAATCCTGTTGATGTCAGTGGCTTGGGGGTGTTACTGCTGAATCCTGTTGATGTCCGTGGCCTGGGGGTGTTACTGCTGAATCCTGTTGATGGCAGTGGCTTGGGGTGGGGGGTGGGGGGGAAGGTGTGTGTGTGTGTGTGTGTGTGTGGGGGGGGGGGTTACTGCTAAATCACTGAGATTTCCGCTCGGTTCCACTTTCATCTTTCCTGACTCTCTGTCTTCCTACACAGGAAGCGGTCGCTTTCCTCTCCAGGAATCTGAAACAGAAACGTGGAGGAGGGTAAGGGCACAGCTGATAATGCAGTGTTATAAATACATATATCAACACACACACACACACCTGTTTATTTTGTGATGCATATAGGCAAATGAATATTATGAAGTGTATCTGCACCAATGTATGTATGTGTAACTGTATTTGTAAATGCTCTGGGCTCTCCGGAGATTGGGCGTCCAAATATTCACTTTTAGTGTGTGTGTGTGTGTGTGTGTGTGTGTGTGTGTCTGTGTGTGTGTGTGTGTGTTTGATTTTTATATGCATATGTACATACACACGTCATACAAGCACACTCTTCAACACTCTCTAAGGACACGAAACAGAAATGAGGGCAAGGCACAATCAATGCTGTGGATCTCCAAGCATAAAGAGCAAAGACATATGTATTATACCAGTTCCCATTAGTTCTCCCCCCCCTCCCCCCCCAAAAAAAAAGAAGAAGAAAGAAATGTTTTGTTGTGTTAATTTCTTCTTACTTGAAGGAAGTCAGTGGTTTATAAACTTTTCTCCACTCTGATTGAGAACACCACTGAACTGTGACTGATGTCCCTGGATCACCTGCTGTAGGGGCGATAATTCCCTCCAAATACCGAGGTATCCGAGGAGTCAACAAGGGGACAATACTGCAGAATACAATTTGGTTCTTTCCCCTCAGAGACACTTCGCACGGCTTCCAATCGCTGTCTCTGAAGGGTTTATAGCATCTTCCAACTTTGTTGTTGTTTTTTCCCCTTTTTATTTATGATCAGAATGTTTTTACTATACGGCGTCGCAAAAAGATACGTTTATCACCGGCAAATAACCAGCCAGTTTGCCGAGCTAATCATCTGAACTTTCCATCGAACTGTAAGGACCCTAACCATTTTATACAGACAAAATATTTATTGCCCACAAAATGGAGTGCGAAACACGAATAGAAATACATTTATATTGACTAAAAGTCCACCAATTCATAACATATTTAGACAAACTTTTTTTCATTCATAGGCTGGAAGGCATTCCCACTAACTATAGTTCTACAATCATTCGTGATGAACAAATAGGACAAAACCTTAATCGATCGTGAGATCGAATTGGCCAAATGAAAGGCATATGACAAGGTAGTATCAATTTGACAGAGGTGAAGATGTAAATAAGAGACCAGCTCTTGTTCACCACGACGTACCGCATTTCACACTACGAATCCTGATTCATCATTTTGTTTTAATTTTAACCTTCGAACTTTAAGTGTAAACATAAATCCTTGATGAACTTCTGGGCAACTATGGCAAATTTCCGAACACTTCTTTCGTTAAACGTTTAGTTGATAATTGTAACTTTCAAACTGGAAAGTCGTGTTGCTCTTCACTCATCAGCTGATATTGAATATGTTCCGGATGTATACAATTCTTTTGATCCCGCAAATGAATAAAAAAAGAAGAAAAAAAAAAGAACAATTGTTGTAAACTTTGACAGGTGAGGCAATCTAATTCATATGCTATGTGAATAACCTGCGCCATATTTTTTTCAAATGTTCAAACAAATAATCATATGATTATCACTGTTGAACCGAGGGGAAGGTTGCACCAGCTGTAGTCATTACAGTTGTGAAAGAGGTACAGGCTGGGAAGGAAGCTGACTGTTGGTGAAGGCTTCCAGACAATAGTTATTACTTGGTTATGTTTGAAACAAGGAACAACAATCATCGTCATCTTCATCATCGTCATCATCATCGTCGTCAGGACTAACAACAGCAGCAGTACGGTTAAACCTTGCGATAAGGAGGGGCGATTATTCTAACCTTTTGAATTTTATTCATTCATTTATTCATTCATCAATTTTAAGGAAAACGCACCACCACCAACAATAACCACATCAAGACTAAAATAAACTTAAAGAATGATTTGCCATTTTAATGACATTAAATGTTTCATATTAGGATATTATATATATATATATATATATATAATAATAATAATATACATATATATATATATATATCTAATATATCTATATCTATATATCTATCTGTCTATCTATCTGTCTATCTATCTATCTATCTGTCTATATCTATCTATCTATCTATCTATATCTATATCTATATATATATATATATATATATATATATATATATATATATATTATATAACATTCAGTACGTTTATCTTGATATCAATATATTATCAAGTCATGAATGTTAATGTATCAAAAGCCATCATTTACGCGGTCGATACGATCAATCATACATGAATAGATATAAGAAAAAGACTTATTCTTTGAAGCATATGTGTTTCCACATTGGAAAATGAGAACTGCAAGAAAAGGAGCTCCAGAGCAACATTTCACGACAAAAGAAAAATAACAAGAGAGGCAAGGCTTTCAAGACTCATTTGTGATACACTTAAAAACAAATCCAAGCTTTTATGTATTGAGCACAATTTCAAAATGTAATGTTTAAGATGAGAAGGATCAGTTTAAAGCAAATTAACTCCCCTAGCATTAATTACAGAGTAATTTCCCTTTTTTACTAACTGCACCAAAAATGTTTGCAAAATAAATAAAACTTCCATGCTTAGCGAAAGAAGTTCCTGTTTGAACAGAAAATGATAATAATGACTGCTCTTGTTGTTGGATCAGAATATCAGATCAAAGTGCCAAGTTTAGAGAATACAAAAAAATATAAATATAACAGTAAATGCAGTTTGCATATAATTAGGCTTCATTTTTTATTTTTTTTGTGCCCATCCCAGAGGTGCAATATCGTTTTAAACAAGATGACTGGAAAGAACTGATTTTTTCCTATTTTTATGCCTAATTTGGTGTCAACTGACAAAGTATTTGCAGAGAAAATGTCAATGTTAAAGTTTACCACACACACACACACACACACACACACACACACACACACACACACACACACGCACACACAGAGACAACCGAACACCGGGTTAAAACATACTCACTTTGTTTACACAAGTGAGCCAAAAAAGAAAGAAGAAGAAAGAAAGAAAGAAAGAATAGACAAAAAGTATAATGTAAGAAGACAAAATGGAAAGATTTTTTTTTACTTATTTTATTATTTTTTATTTATAATAAATCGCGGACTGGATCATAATTAGTCAAAAATAAAGACATGAACAGACACATATTCTATATTTCAAGTTCAATACTTTACATGAAGGAAACAATCTTTTTTTTAAAAAAGCGTTTCCTTGCATTTATTTATTTGTTTATTAGTTTATTTATTTGTTTTTTCATTTATTTATTTATTTATTTTGTTTACTCTCCCTTTTATCTATTTATTTATCTATTCATTTATTATTTTATTTTTATATTATAGACTTCTTTTCCTGCAAATATCTTTGCCCAATGGTGTATCATGCATACAAAATATGTGATAATTTGTATTTCCTTGCATGCCTTTGATTTTGTCCGATTATTATTTTTCTATCCGTATATTATGAACAAAATCTCGTACAAATAGCGAATTATTCACAAAAAAGACCACCAACAAAAAAAAATAAAATAAAACAAATGAAAACAAAACAAAACAATTGCACATAAACAATAACCTACACATAACAACAATAACAATAAAAGAAAAAAATGATGATTCTAATAATAATAATGATGATAATAATGATAATAATAATGATGATGATGATAATAATAATAATAATAACAATGGCGATGGTGATAATAACAATGACACTAATAATGATAATAATGATACTACTACTATAATAATGATAATCATAATAATAATAATGATTGACGGGATAGGTACTAGGATGGATTTTTACATTGATGGATAAAACAGGAACAACAACAACAACACACACACACATACACACACGAGTACGCGCGCGCGCGAAAAACAAAACAAAACAAAAAAAAAACAAAACCCCAAAAACACACACACAAAAAAAACACCACCCACTTGTGATCTGTAGCATTTCGGTAGACTGCCTTTAACACTTTCAGCATGTCATAAAAAAACAACAAACAAAGAAACAAAAAAAGAAAAGGAAAAAACAAAACAAAACAAGAAAAAGAAAAGGGGGCGGGGGCGCCAGTTTGGCTACAGATACTTGTGTTGTTTGCAACTGTGTCGAGATTTAATGTTAAATAATGCATGGAATTAAGGACTTCAAAAGAAATCGAATCTGAGGTGCTTAGATGTATACGAGAAGAACAGGTAAAGAAAAAAAAATAAAGCTTAAAAAAAAAAAAAAAAAAAAAAAGAAGAAGAAAAAGACAAGAAAGTAAAAGACAAAATCAAACGAGTAATGAAAAGCAGAAATTAGTGAAACCCCGAGAACGTGACGAACCTTTACCCTCCCATCCCCTCCCCATCATCCAACACACACAAACACACACACACACATTTCTTCCATTAAAAAAAAAAAGAAAAAAAAAGTAGAGCAAAAAGAAGAGGAAAAGAAGAAGAGAAAAACAGAACTTAAAGGATGTCCAAAGGACAGGCGCCATTTGAACAGGGATTCGCATTCTCCAATAACCAACTTCGGCTCTTTAATCTCCCCTACCCATACATACCCATAGATCTCTCTCTCTCTCTCTCTCTCTCTCTCTCTCTCTCTCTCTCTCCGTCTCTCTCTCTCTTTCTCTCTGTCTCTCTCTCTTGCTTCTGCGTCTTTCTCGCCCTCTCTCTTGCTACCCCCTCTCTCCTCTCTCTCTCTTGCCACCCCCTCTCTCCTCTCTCTCTCTCTCTTGCCACCCCCTCTCTCCTCTCTCGCCCTCTCTCTCTCTTGCCACCCCCTCTCTCCTCTCTCTCTCTCTCTTGCCACCCCCTCTCTCCTTTCTCGCCTTCTCTCTCTCTTGCCACCCCCTCTCTCCTTTCTCGCCCTCTCTCTCTTGCCACCCCCTCTCTCCTCTCTCTCTCTCTCTTGCCACCCCCTCTCTCCTCTCCCTCTCTCTCTTGCCACCCCCTCTCTCCTCTCTCGCCCTCTCTCTCTTGCCACCCCCTCTCTCCTCTCCCTCTCTCTCTTGCCACCCCCTCTCTCCTCTCTCGCCCTCTCTCTCTTGCCACCCCCTCTCTCCTCTCTCGCCCTCTCTCTCTTGCCACCCCCTCTCTCCTCTCTCTCTCTCTCTTGCCACCCCCTCTCTCCTCTCTCTCTCTCTCTTGCCACCCCCTCTCTCCTCTCTCTCTCTCTCTTGCCACCCCCCTCTCTCCTCTCTCTCTCTCTCTTGCTACCCCCTCTCTCCTCTCTCTCTCTCTCTCTTGCTACCCCTCTCTCCTTTCTCGCCCTCTCTCTCTTGCCACCTCAGTGCTCCTCTTTTCTACTCGTTCTTAGCCACACTCTCTACACTTGCGTAATTCTTCCACACACAGACCTCCCCTCCACACTACTTAAACCAATGACATAGCAAAACAAACTGCACCATAAACATATCCCTACACATAACAACCTACAATACCACGCAACCCATGATCGATCTAATCCCCCATATGTCTCTCTACTCTAATGATTGATAATCATACTATCCATGCGATGGCTCATACATGCCTACTCTCTATCGCCCTTACTACTTACTAATCCTTCGGGATCGTCCCTAGGATGGTTTTGCCATTGACGGATCCACTCGCCAACAACTAACAACACTTCACACCCCACTCTACACCGTCTCGTCTGCCCGCCTATCCAAAACAAAACATACAACACAAAACACCCCTCACACTCTCAACACCACCCACTCTGCTGATCTGTCAGCATTTCGTACTGCCTTCACCACTTTCGCTGTCTAAACACACAAACTCTCAACCCCCCTCAACGAACCTCACATCACCAAAGCCCAATGCGGTGCTCCGTTGCTACAGACTACTGTCTTTTGCACCTGTCGTCGAGATTTAATGTCAACTCTCCCTGGAATTAGCTCTCAACCCAACTCGAATCTCGGTCGCTGTTCTCGTAGACACCCCTGTCAAGAAAACACTACCTCCACACCAAAATACAAAAACAATCACGCATAGTCAACGCCACAATCAAACTGTTCTGTACCTAACCACCCTCTCTAGTCTCCCGCCAGAACGTTTCGACCTTTCCCCCTCCTCTCTCCCTTCCCCATCGTCCAACACACACTCACTCACTCCACCCCCGCCCTCCCGCACGCACTCCACACACACACACCATTTCTCCATTAAAAAAAGAAGCAAAAAAATAGAGCCAAACACGAAACAGACATAACACCTTAATGGATTCCAAGGCCAGCTCCTTCTCGCCCAGGATTCGCTTCTCCAACTCCAACTCGTCTCTTTACTCCCCCTCCCTTCAACCCTGACCTCCTCTCTCCTTCTCCCGTCTCTTCTCTCCACTCTTTCCTCTCTGTCTCCTCTCTTGCTTCTGCTCTTTCTCGCCCACTCTCTCGCCCCCTCTTCCACCTCCCTCCTCTCCTCTCTCTCTTGCCACCCCCTCTCTCCTCTCTCCTCTCTCTCTCTCTTGCCACCCCCTCTCTCCTCTCTCTCTCTCTTGCCACCCCCTCTCTCCTCTCTCCTCTCTCTCTCTCTTGCCACCCCCTCTCTCCTCTCTCTCTCTCTTGCCACCCCCCTCTCTCCTCTCTCGCCCTCTCTCTCTCTTGCCACCCCCGTCTCTCCTCTCTCGCCCTCTCTCTCTCTTGCCACCC
>NC_134881.1:2371627-2401627 GCF_041734735.1 Babylonia areolata | reverse complement strand
GTTTTGTATCGTTTGTTTCGTTTTGTTTTGTTTTCCTTTCTCTTGCTTCAGGTTTGATTAGTCAGGCGACTTTCTCTGTTTTTTTTTTTTTTTTGTTTTTTTGTGCTTGTTTGTTTATCTTGTTTCTGGTTTTCGGTTTGACTCGGGGTTTTTTAGGTTTAAAAAAAAACAAAAAACTTTCTTCTTTGCTTTTGGAATTTTTTTATTTCGTTTTCTTTGTTTGTGTTTTTTGTTCTCTGGTTTTTCATTTTCTTTCTTTTAAGTCAAACAATTTCTTTTTCTGTCTCTGCCGTTTCTCATCTTTTCTATTCTTTTTCTTTCTGTTATTTTTTTTCTTTTTTCTTTTTTCTGTCTTCTGTTTTCACTCTTTCTATTTTCTCTTTTCTAACCATTTTGGTTTTCGTCTTTTCCTTTTTTTCTTTCTTGTCTGATTTAAAAACAACAACAACAACAACTATTTTCTTTGTTTTTTTTGTTTTGTTTCGCTTTCCTCCTTCGACTTTTTTCTTTCTTCTTTTCCTTTTTTTATTTTATTGTCACTTTTCAACACGTCTGACTTAGTTTTGTTTGCTTTCTTCCTTGGTTTTCTATATTTCGTTCGTTCTTTCTTTCCTTTCCGTTTTCTTTCTGTCTTTCCTCTTCCCTTCCCTATCATTTCTGTACTCTTGTGCCTCTATCTTCTTCTGTCAGCCTGTCTGTCTGTCTGTCTGTCTGTCTGTCCTTATCTCTCATTCTCTCCCCTCCCATCGTTTTCTGTTCGCTCCCCTCTCTCATTCTTGATTTCTCTCCACGACGCTTCCCTTCCCCCATATTGTTAATTCAATTATTGCTTAATGATTTCATTGTAGATGAATACTTATAGAATTATGGTATGTGAACGGTTTTGTAATTTCGTGTATTTTGCTGAGGTGAATGTGCTGGTTTTAACGTGTGTGTGTTTTTGTGGTTGTTTTTTGGTTTTTTTTCGTTTTTCCGTTCACCTTCATTGTTTTTTTTCGTGCGTAGAGTGTCGGAAGTTAAAAAAAGAAAGGCATTTCTTTTACCCTCTTGAAAATAAAATTTCGTTTACGTTTCGTTTAGTTTCATTCCCCCCCCCCCCCCGACCCCCCCGTCTCTCTCCGTGCAATTTTCTCTTTACCTCTCTCTCTCTTTGTCACCCTGGCCTAGATTAAGTCACAACTGACAATGTCAAGTTGACCACTTGGTGAATTAATTAACCCTAGGTTAACTTATATGCAAAATTATAGCATTCTCCACTCGATCGCTAGTATTTCTAACTTAGATAAAGTCAAAGACGTGCGTAATAATGTCCATCACATACAAAAGTTCTACTACACTAATTTTACTGGATATGTTTGTGAAATGACGAGATTTATCATGTTTAGCCTAATCATGCCGTGAGAATTAGGAACATGTACAAGGATGTATTTTGATTAACTTTGTCATGTGTTCAAAGTTTGTAAGAATACGGTATGTATTTGGATTTGCAATTATCTCTTCAAAGCGATGTTCAATAAGAGTATCAGTCAGTTAGTGTGTGTCAGCCAGTTTGTCACTGTCAGTAAACCAACAACCGTTCGACCCACCTCACCATCCACTTATCAATATCATTCACCTCATACCAGTACAATCTATAAAGTGAGGCCACACATCCTGGGGTGATATTTTCCTGCCCCCCCCCCCATCCCCGTCACTCCCCTACCCCAAAACCCCACCCTCCCTCCCACTTTTCCTCCCTATGTCTGCATCTCAAATGTCAAATCACCAACGAACACTTCACAAATCTTCCTTTCCCTTTCGCACGGTCACTAACTCTGGCATGTCCCATCCCATGAAGCAAGTTCAGGTTTTGTTCCTGATCCCAAGGTGATGCTTTCCTGCCAAGACTGTCCCACCCCCTGCCCCACGCCCACCCCCACTCTTTTCCACTCCCCTATCCAAGGAATCCCAAAGGTTATCAATAGCCATTCTGCCATTGTCTTGGTTCTACAATGTCAGGACATTCACCTGTACACAGACTGCGTTGTCACGTCGCCCGTGTCGGGGAAAAGAGGCACCCCATCTCACTGCACACTCCGAGTACCCTGAGTGACAGTCGGCCCTCAAACAGCTACGATGAGGACAACACAAGCCAGCCTTTCCACGCTTGCAACATTAAAAAAAAATATTGAGGGGACGTGACGAAGGTTACCATTAATATGGGAAGCAGCGTTACCTAAAGTTTAATGTGTATGTTACATTTGCTGTTGGTGTTTGTTTCTGAACTGTTATACGGTGTTATATTATTGTCATTGAAACGTTTCACAGACTGCCATCAAAGCCAACATCGCCCACTCTGGAACAGCCCTCAAGTAGCTTGAGGAGTGCACAAGGTCGAGCTGGGTGGCGTGCCCTGACGAGCGAGACATTTGAGGACAACCCACGTGACAGCATCACTGAGGCCCGTGCAAAAAGGGAGGCACAGTAGGGGCACCCAAACCTCCAGGCCACTTTCTCTGTCCCCAGTGTGGACGTCTGTGCTGTTCCCGCCTTGGACTCCACAGTCACCTGCGAGCCCACCCCCGCACATAGATGTCATCGTGGAATCCGACGGACCACCACCATGAATCATCAACTGTAAATGATATCCATACCATCATAGGCGATATATGTTGTGGACGAGTGTGCATGATACACACGGTAATGGACACCAGCATATGTTTGGCGCCAGTCTGGCTGTGCTGCTGGAGACTAGAGGTCACAACAGCCAGATCCTTGGAGACAGCATGATGTGAGAATCAGGTGCCTGGCAGTGGCAATCCTCGCCGCGAGACGAGCGGGGCGTGATGAAAAAAAATCCTCTGTAAGCTTCCTTCCTCCACCCAACACCAGTGCCATACTGACTGGGCGGAGCCTGCATAAAACACGTGTTCTGTTATACAAAAGTAAAGGAGAGAGAGAGAGAGAGAGAGAGAGAGAGACAGACAGACAGACAGACAGACAGACAGAGACAGACAGAGTGACAGAGACAGAGAGAGAGACAGAGACGGAGACAGAGAAAGAGAGAGAGACAGACAGACAGACAGAGAGACAGAGAGACACAGAGACAGAGACAGGGACAGAGACATAGACAGGGACAGAGAGACAGAGAGAGAGAGGGAGAGACAGAGAGAGACAGACAGACAGACAGACAGAGAGACAGAGAGACACAGAGACAGAGACAGGGACAGAGACATAGACAGGGACAGAGAGAGAGAGAGAGAGAGAGAGAGAGAGACAGACAGACAGACAGACAGACAGACAGACAGAGTGACAGAGACAGAGAGAGAGACAGAGACGGAGACAGAGAAAGAGACAGAGAGAGAGACAGACAGACAGGCAGACAGAGAGACAGAGAGACAGGGACAGAGACATAGACAGGGACAGAGAGAGAGAGAGAGAGAGAGAGAGAGGGAGAGGGAGGGTTGTAGGGATTTGCCGTTTGCAAGGTTACCGCGACCGAATGCGAACATGAAAAGACAGGGGGTGGGTGGCGGGTATGTAGCACCCACTGTTTGACGTCGTTCTGTCCCTGCTGGGGGGATTACAGACACAGCGCCCGAGTCTTGGGGAAACAGATCTGAGGATTAGACGCCTCAGTGCAGGAGTCGTCATGGCGAAGAGAAAGAGGGTTGGGGGGTCTGCTTCAGTTCTTTGAATCTACCTGTGTGCTTACGTCAAAAAGATTCAGTCATCCACTTCAATGCTTCAGATGACTTTTCTTTCAAAGTTCAATGCTATGGCTGTGTCTAAGGCACAACAACATTGTTACATATATCTTTTTTGGGGATTTAGTTTTTACCTTCAGTTGATATTAAATCTAGTTCACACACACACACACACTCACACACACACACACACACACACACACACACACACACACACACACACACACACACACACACACACACAGATTACTTTCAGAACTCGCAACTTTGCATACATATTGACGTGACGAGTGCTTACTTACTTTTACTTTTTCCTTCCGCTTGTACCGGTGGGCGTCGCGGGGAGATACAGGTGTCTGTCTGCAGCAAGGCGAGTGGCCTGGAGGAGGGACATCTCGTGGGCTCTGAGGGTGTCTGCCACTGAGTCGCTCCAGCGTCGTCTTGGTCTTCCTCTGGCTCTCCAGCCAGAGTATTTGGTGTTGTATGCCCGAAGAGCTGGTTGGTTCAGAGGCATACGTGTGAGGTGTCCAAACCACTTGATCCTCTGTTGTTCTATGTGTTGTAGTACTGGTTTTGTTCCTACCATGTCTCGTATCACCTCATTCCTGATCTTGTCTCTCCTGGTCTTGTTCACTGCTTTTCTCAAGCATTTCATTTCACAGGTGACCAGTTTTCTCTCGAGGGCTTTTGTTAAGGACCATGTCTGGCACTGGTATGTGAGCGTTGGTAGGTAAATGGCGTTGTTGAGTTTCGCCTTGGTGCTCATGGGGATGCTGGGATGTTTCAAGAGAGGGGCGAGTTGGAAGCTGACTGCGTTGGTTTTCTGGCATCTGGTCTCTGTTCCTCTGTCTAATTTGCCGCTTTCAGTGAAGATGCTGCCCAGGTACTTGAATTCGCTTGCTTGCTTCAGCTGGGTTCCATTGATGCTGATGTCCAGTTTTTCTGGTCTCCTGCTGACGGTCATGACCTCGGTCTTACTGACGCTGATCTTCATGTTGTAGTTCTCGCAGCTTGTGTTGAGCTGACGAGTGCATTGCAATTAAAACAGCCCGTCTGCCTGTCTGTTTCTCAAATTAATATCCAACCGCCGCTGATTTCACAAAATAAATATTCCTCTTCCTTTTGCACGGCCTCTCTGTGTGGGCAAAACAACACACACCAATTCATACACTGTCCCCAAATCCAAAGTGATATTTTCCTGCAAAGACCTCCCCCATCTCTCTGTTGGCCAAGCCGTTCCAAAGGCAATGACACGTTAGTGTCAGGTAATGACGCTTTAGGTAATGACACTTTAGTGTCAGGTAATGACACTTTAGGTAATGACACTTTAGTGTCAGGTAATGACGCTTTAGGTAATGACACTTTAGTGTCAGGTAATGACACTTCAGGTAATGACACGTTAGTGTCAGGTAATGACACTTCAGGTAATGACACTTCAGGTAATGCCACTTTAGTGTCAGGTAATGACACTTTAGTGTCAGACAAGTGTCTTTAGTTCGATCCCATACGCGCCTGGTGAGTTAAGGGTGGAGATTTTTTCCGATCTCCCGTCAACAAAATGTGCAAACCTGCAAGTGCCTGAACCCCGTGCACACTCAGAAGATCAAATAGTCACGTAAAAGATCCTGTAATCCGAAAGCGGAGTATGGTTGCCTATATGGAGGGGTAAATAAAACAAAATAAAACGGTCATACACGTAAAATGTTATGTGTGTGTGTGTGTGTGTGTGTGTGTGTGTGTGTGTGTGTGTTTAAAGGCCATCAGGCTTAAATGTAATTTTTCCCGGTAGCCAATCCCGCAACATCCAATACAATTTCTGTTACTTCTGAGAACAACTTAAAGCGCGCACACTTTACGTGATTTATTTTTTGAAAGCATTTTATTCATTCATTCATTCATTTATTCATCTATCTATCTGTATAATTTATAGATATAGATAGATATACATCCGATTTTCCAGGCAGTCATAATGGCATTTCCTCTCATCCCCCCCAAAACCCATACACAGCCATCTTCATACACCGACAACCACATAGGCAAAGACAGAGAGACAGAGACACACACCAACAGAGAGACAGAAAGACAGAGTGACAGAGAGACAGAAAGACAGAAAAACAGAGAGACAGAGACACAGAGACACACACCAACAGAGAGACAGAAAGACAGAAAAACAGAGACACAGAGACACACACCGACGGAGAGACAGAAAGACGGAATGAATGAATGAATGAATGAATGAATGAATGAATGAATGAATGAATCTTTATTTTCCAACGGTGAAGATATTAGCACTTTGGCCGACTTACACATCTGCCGTTGTTCTAAGAGACACACAAACATGTACGCACATTGTTGTCTCAGAGTGACAGAGAGACATAAAGACAGAAAAACAGAGAAACAGAGACACACACCGACGGAGAGACAGAAAGACAGAGAGACAGAAACACACACCGACAGACGGACAGAAAGACGGAGAGACAGAGACACACACCGACAGGCAGACAGAGACACACACCGACAGACAGACAGAAAGACACAGAGACAGACAGACAGATAGATAGAGAGACAGACAGACAGTTATTCCCCCCAAACTCATACCCCACCCTTTCAAAAGGACGGCCAGGGCGGGTGGGTGACCGACCACCCGCTGTTTGATGGTTTTCCGACGCCACTGGAGAGATTAGAGGCACAGCATCCGAGTCCCCGGGGAGATATTGGACGAGTTAGACGCACAGCATCTGAATCCTCCACGCCAAACGTGCGCCCAGTCAGGGGAGGAGGGGGGCCAAAAAATTTTATTGTGTGAATCTGAGCATAATGTGACGTCAAGACATAGAACAAATATTTTATGACATCATTAAACTTGTTTGTTGTTGTTTGGTTGGTTGTTTTTTTTTCATATCCTGTTGCATTTACAATACTATACAAGGGACTTTTATTTTCGTTTGTTGTTTTCTTTCTTGTTTTTTTTTTTTTTTAAATGCGTTCTCATTCTCTCTCTCTCTCTCTCTCTCTCTCTCTCTCTCTCTCTCTCTCTCTCTGTCTCTCTTGGTCCCTCCAACCCCCCCCCCCCCTCTCTCTCTTGTTTTTTTTTTTTAAAATGCGTTCTCATTCTCTCTCTCTCTCTCTCTCTCTCTCTGTCTCTCTTGGTCCCTCCAACCCTCTCTCTTTCTCTCTCTATTTTCTTTTTTGAATAGAGGGCAGTCGCAGTGGGTGAGGGGATTGAGGAGGGTGGCTGTTGGGTGGAGGATGAAGAGGGAGAAGGTCACATCAGTGATTTGTACGGTGCACGTGTCTCACTACTCAAAGAGACAGTCAGGATGCGCGCGCTGTGGCCGAATCGGTAAGGCGTTGGACTTCAAATCCAGTGTTCAGTGTTCAATCCTTGTTATCAACCGCTGAATTATCGGCGGCGACAATTTGGCGGAGCCCAGTTAACCGGCGACAAATCAGCGGACCGGCGACAAATCAACGTTTAGTTAAGAGACCTCGCTGAATTGTCGCCGGGTCGGCCTGGTGGTGTGTCCTGGGGAAAGGCGCTTGACTCCGATTTTCCTCACTCCACCCAGGTGTGAATGGCTACCTGACTCGGCGGGGGTAGTTTATAACGGCGGAAGGAGAGCACTGGGTCCCGCCAAGCTATACCGAGCTGTGGACACTGTAGGTGTGAATTCACTGCCCTGATGATCCTAAAAGGCTAGGGGCTTTGGCCCTTTAACCCACAGTATAACAAGAGAGCACTGTTATCTTCTTGCACATGGCCATTAAAGCTGGCATTGTACTTGTCATATTCATGTTGATTTTCATATTGTTGTTTGCCATGTTAGAAATAAAGGCATCCGGGGAATTAAGAAAAAGGTAAAAACAAACCTAATTAACATAATTCAATGTCATTCTGTATCCAATAACTCAACTCCTCAACACACGTAATTTCTTGTCTCCAAAACAGAATTTAAAAAAAACAGAAAAAAAAGAACAACAACAAAACTTACACCATAAAGCTACAAGATAATGTAATGCCCAAGTATCCATTTTACATTTCTATATTTTGCTTTATTTTACTTTATTATTATTATTATTATTAGTAGTAGTAGTAGTAGTAGTAGTAGTAGTAGTAGTAATCATTTTTTGCCCAAGCGATTAAAACGTTTTAAGATAAAGACATCCATGAGTGTGTTGCTTTTCAAAAATATGCACGAACAACACACACACACACACACACACACACACACACAAAGAAAAGGAAAAGAAAAAAGCCGAGGGAATCCATAATCGCCTATGTGAAGAAAGTGGAACGTGAAAAAGCGAAAATTGTCTTGGTTGTTGAAACAATAGAAGAAAAAAAAAATTAAAGTAGAAAGAGACAGAATAAAAATGAGTCATCTAAAAGAAAAGTAAGGAAATATATGTATTTTTTGCAAGAGAAAAGGAACATTTTTAAACTGACAACAAACTCTTCCATAATTCCCCGTAATCAAATGTTCAAAATAACTATAATCGAAAATAGAACAGAGGAGACTGCCCTCAACAACCTAACCAGCCACCCCGACACCCCCCCCCCCCCCACCCCCTCTCTTTCCTTGTCTCAGTATTTCTGTCTCTGTCTGTCTCTCCGTCTGTCTCCCTCTCCCTCTGTCTGTCTGTCTCTCTGTCTCTGTCTGTCTGTCTCTCTGTCTCTCCCTCTCTCTGTTACCATTCTATCTCTCGAAAAAGTGAAGTTAGTCTAGACAGCATCTTAGTTATCCTGTGAAGCGAACACATATGCGCGCGCCCCCTCACACCCCACATACACACACATGTGCTTGCGCGCGCGCGGATATACACATTGCTAACGACTGAGTCCATGCACGAGCAGGCGAATTGGGATTACCATGCAATCATTTATTGGAAGGCGAATTGGGATCACCATGCAATCATTTAGTAGAAGGCGAATTGGGATCACCATGCAATCATTTAGTAGAAGGCGAATTGGGATCACCATGCAATCATTTAGTAGAAGGCGAATTGGGATCACCATGCAATCATTTAGTTAAAGGCGAATTGGGATCACCATGCAATCATTTAGTGGAAGGCGAATTGGGATCACCATGCAATCATTTAGTGGAAGGCGAATTGGGATCACCATGCAATCATTTAGTGGAAGGCGAATTGGGATCACCATGCAATCATTTAGTGGAAGGCGAATTGGGAACACCATGTAATCATTTAGTGGAAGGCTACCATGCAATCATTTAGTGGAAGGCGAATTGGGATCACCATGCAATCATTTAGTGGAAGACGAATTGGGATCACCATGTAATCATTTAGTGGAAGGCGAACTGGGATCACCATGCGATCATTTAGTGGAAGGCGAATTGGGATCACCATGCAATCATTTAGTGGAAGGCGAATTGGGATTACCATGCAATCATTTAGTGGAAGGCGAATTGGGATTACCATGCAATCATTTTGTGAAAGGCGAACTGGGATCACTATTTGAATCGGGAACACCATGAAATCATTTAGTGGAAGGCGAATTGGAAACACTATTTGAATAGGGGGTAGACGACGAATCGGGAATAGACGAATCATGTTGACACCGTTCACACACTGTCCCTTCCCCCAGGTGGTGCTTTCATGCCCACACCCTCACTTCCTCCCCCACTCTCCTGGGCCCCCCACCTCCACCACCCCACCCCATCATCCAGACCGTCCCAATACAAAGGTAAATGGCCCTTCAGAATCAACAGGACGCTTCCTATCGCCAGGTCGTTTACCTTGGCAAGGCGACCCGCAGTCACCTTTCCAGTGTAAGGGGAAAAGTGACACCCCCACCCCTCAATACACACCCCCCTGGGCCATAATAGCCTCTCAAACAGTGACGACAACAAGGGACGACCTCCGACTTTTACCGGCGCAGTCATGCTTTTTGAAGGTCGCGATTTGCTTGACATCTTTAAAGCATATGCTGAAGGTGGGGGGCTGGGGTGGTGGGGGGTGGAGGTTCAAAGAGGGGGTGGGGGGCAAGTGATGGTCCGTGACTGGTTGGTGTGTTCGAAGGGGTTAAATTCGGTTGAGCTGGGGGGAGGTAGAGGTGGGGGAAGAAATTTTAACTCTCTCTATACGAACGGCGAAAGAGACGACGTTGACAGCGTTTCACCCCAATTACCATCATCCAAATATTGCAAGCGGAAGGCTCTTATACTGAAGAGGTGAATGTTGACAAAGAATACCACAATTCTGACGACGGAAGCTAAAGGTTGGGTCATTCAGACACCCACTGTCTGTGTAGAGGAGAAGAGAGGACTGGCCGTACTGAGTGAGTTAGCCTCCTTTCACTGCAAAAGTTTTTTTTAATTTTTTTATTATCTATCTATCTGTCTATCTATCTATCTATACAGAGAGAGGGAGAGAGAGAGAGAGAGAGAGAGAGAGAGAGAGAGAGAGAGAGAGAGAGAGAGAGAGAGAGAGAGAGAGAGAGAGAGAGAGAGAGAGAGAGAGACGTACAGAAGCTTTCCATTCTTGCTGAAAAAATCCTTTCACCTCTTAGTTTTTTTAACAATGAACATTGTCCAGCTCACACATACATACGTAAACTAGTTCGATGAGATTGACGCTGACCAGCTATGGTAGTGTATATCCGTGTTTAACAGGACATCTTCCTCAGGTGATATGGACGATGGGGATGACTATCCCAATAGAATAGAGTGGGTGGAGGGGTCAGGAGAAGCGATATCGTGCATTACAGTAATCCCACCAGAACGACAAGCCCATAAGAGGCGCAGAGAAAATGTCCTTTTGCATTGAAGGATTTGTGATTTAAACTCCACAAGATTTTGACTGTGCGGTCTGTGCTCAACCATCTAAGTAACCCAGATCAGTCTGAAAACATGTTTGAAAAATTCTTTGAAGAAAAATAAAAGAATGAAAGAAAGAAACACACACGGAGAAAGAGAGAGAGAGAGAGAGAGAGAGAGAGAGAGAGAGAGAGAGAGAGAGAGAGAGAGAGAGAGAGAGAGAGAGAGAGAGAGAGACGGATACACTGAGACAGACACTGACACAAAGAGATAGAGGGACACACACACACACACACACACACACACACACACACACACACACACACACACACACACACACACACAGACGGAGAGAGAGGGGGGCAGGCACAGTCATACTAACAGAAAGAGACAGACAGACAGACACAGATAGAAAGTGACAGAGACAGAAAGACAGAAAGACACAGCCAGCCAGCCAGCCAAGTAGCCAATCAGACACACAGAGAGACACAGACCTACTCCCCTCCGCCTACCCCCCCACCCCCCGCCCCCCTCTCCCTCACCGTCCCCAATCCAAACACCACCCCCAAGCCGTAGTACCCGCCGTTCAGCGAAAAAAACAGAGCCGGGTATTGAGCACCTGCTGTGTTGATGTTCTCTCTGCGCTGCTGGAGAGATTAGAGGCACAGCAGCCGAGCCTTTGGGGAGATGTTTGAGAGGTTAGATGCACAGCTTCCGAGCCTTGAAGTGAGACCGGGCGCAGAAGGAGGGCGAATTTTATCGTCTGAACCCGTATGTGCTTTTTCTCTGTCCGATCCATACAGATTCAAAGGACCCCGTTTTATGTCATAAACGATTGGAACAATAGTTGGTTTTTGTTCTGTTTATATCATACCGATAGATAAGCAAAGGAATAAAGGAATAGATTAACAGACAACCCAATACACATGCAGACAAGCAAACGGATAAACAAACAAACAAACAAAACAAAAGCAACAACAAGCAAAT
Source organism: Babylonia areolata (assembly GCF_041734735.1). NCBI lineage: Eukaryota > Metazoa > Mollusca > Gastropoda > Neogastropoda > Buccinidae > Babylonia > Babylonia areolata. The sequence continues at coordinate 2,390,178 of NC_134881.1, read as the reverse complement.
GAATAAATGTGTTAACAAATATATAATAATAAACAAATAGATAAATAGATGAATAAATGAATGGATGAAAAGTCATATGAATAGATAGACAGATAGGGAAATAAATATATAAATGAATAAAAAGTCAAATGAATATCTAGATAGATAGATAGAGAGAGATAGAGAGATAGAGAGATAAACAGACAACATGGTATGTTATTACGCTTTGTCCCGAGAAAATCATGTTGTGTTTTGTGGATTCGTTTTCTTGAACATTGTTTTACAATGATAATCCCCTGTCTAGGACTGTGACTGAACCTTGTTTAAACAAACTGGAAAAAAAAAGTGTTTCATCTTCCCCAAGTGACCCAGTGAATTCAACGTCCGGTCTGAAAATGACGGTTCTCTGTGTATCAGTATCAAGGTTCTCAAGGAGGCGTCACTGCGTGCAGACAAAGCCATATACGTTACATCACATCTGCTGGGCAGATGCCTGACAGCAGCATAACCCAAAAAGCTTGTCAGGCCTTGAGTGCATGCATGTGTGTTATGTTTGTGTACTTATCAGAGTGAATTTTTTCTACAGAATTTAGCTAGAGGACGACACTTTCGTTGTCATGGGTTCTTGTTCAGTGTGTCAAGTGTGTGCTGCACACGGAGCCTCGGTGTATCGTCTCATCCGAATAACTAGACGCCCAGTGTCATTTTCCATTCAAACTAGGGAGAAAGGGCGAGTGCGGGATTCGAACATGGATCCTCCCGGCCACTGAACTGGCAGATCCATTCTGTCACCTTGCTCCTCTCTGTGTAACGTTCCAAGTCCTCCCCCCGCAACACGTCCTTCAGTGGGTCCCCTTTCAGGACCCTGAAGCATACCCCAGCCCCGGGCACGGTCTGGGACGTTCTCCCCATGCTTGTAAGGTTCCCCTCATTCTACTGACGAAACAACGTTTGACCCCCCCCCCCCCGCCCCCCACCCCAGCCCCCTTGACTCCCTCCCTACCTCCCCCCTCTCAAAACAAAAACACACAAAAGAAACAAACTAAAAACAACAACAACAACACACACAAGAAAAACAACAACAACAACAACAACAACAAAAACAAAGACAAAAAAAAACACCATCCCCATTCATTCCAGCCTGTTTAAATGAAAAATAACCAATAGGATTGAATCCAGTATCTTGCAGTTCAGTTTGATGTCTATGACAGAACAAGCATTAGGAGTGATAAAAAAAAAACGAGAGGCGATGTCGTGGCCGTCACTTCAATTCAAACATCAACACATTTTAGGAAAAGCTTGATCCATTCCAACCGCTTTGATTCAAACATCCCACACAGAATAAACATTGACCGTCTACACACACACACACACACACACACACACACACACACACACACACACACACACACGCACGCACACACACACAACACACACACGCACACACACACGCGAGCGCGGCGCGTGCGCGCACACACACACTTACATACATACATACATACATACACGTAGCGCGTACAGCGAGAGACAGACAGACAGACAGAGGCAGAGAGAGATGCAGAGTAACATGGAGATAAAGAGAAATAGAAATCGGCCAAAGAAGATGGTATATGGATTTTGTCACGATGATGTTTTTATTTGCAGATATTTTATTTATTCAGTGATTGGTGTTGTTTTTGTTTTATGATTTTGATTACGATTATGATGATGGTGATTATTAATGATATTCAATCTTTTTTTCAGCTGTGTGTGATATCAGACATTCATTGAACAAATTAATCTTTCAGGAAGTCATGTATGTGGATGCCATCTTTTCTTTTTCCAGTTCTGTTTACTTCATATATAAGTAATATTAGTTAATACTTGTATTTCAACTCTCCAAAGAACCAGTTGATATTAGGTTTATTCTGTTAAATCGAAAATTTTAACATAAAACTTCTGAAGTGGAACTAGTTTTTTTCTATCAATACCAAATAATACAAGTTAAACATTAAACATCATCTTTCGCAATAATGACAGTAATTTTTTGGAAGGGGTTTTCAAATTCTCTCCATATTTTTCCCTATTCAAAAAGGCCTGGTATAGAATACATCTAATTTTTTTCAATAATGATATTATAATGATTTATGTCTTTGATCTCTTTTTGGTAGTGGTTATTATTTTGTAATGCGCTGGTTCTCTCATTGCTATCTCGACATTCCAATGTTATCTTTCTTTTTCTCATATAATTCTAAATTACTTGATTAAAGCTGATATATTCAAGAAACCTTGTTACAAATCCTAGTTTTTTTTCATTTTATGAAGCGTTTGACTAAGAATGCACTTATTCCATGTCCAATTCTTGTAACAAAAAAGTGCCCATTTCCCACTTTAAAGTTATCAAAGTTCAACAGATAGTCCCAGGCAAGTCTTCAAAATAATTTGTTCATAGAATTGTTCATAAGAATTTTTTTAAATCCAAAACCTGTTAACCTTTCTATCTAAGAGCCTTTATGCACCAAACAGGTCAAAGTAATCCATATCAGAGCAAAAAGAGCATTATTTTCCTCCATTTGTCATTTTGTGTGTACACGCTATTAACCCATGGAATGATTTTTTTAATAGACTGCACAATTCTAAGTTTTGACCTACGGTATTCATTTTCATTTTCCGATCCTCCGGACATCTTGTACTGAGTTTCCTTTTCCATTTGTTTTAGTATTCCACTCAGATTTGTAGCACATCTTTTGTGATTGTTTAATCTGAGAATCAGGAGGATTAGGGAGCAAAATTCACAGATATACTAAATATGACATTAACAAATATTTGAGTACTGCCACTCTCCATGGCAGATTCATCACTCTTTTGGAAATTCTCTTGAATAAATTTCGGACTTCCAGTAATTTGTCAGTCGTGTTTATTTCTGTCATTTTTATTTGCAGATTTTAATGCCGATGTTTGGCTGGTTTCTTCTTCTTCTTTTGCTGCTGCTGCTTCTACAACAACAACGACAACAACAACTACTACTACTACCACAACAACTACTACTACCACAACTACTACTACTACTCGTGAAAAGAGCATGAAATATTCCTCATAGTCGTTAAGCTAATTACATTTCCTAACTGTTGGATCAATGGGTTTAAAACTAACTGACAGAATGTGTGAGAAATCAAGAACTGGAAACAACGATCACTTTGTGTCATTCCAGACATCTCCCCCACTACGCCCCAGCCCCCATCCTCACCCATCCTTCACTCACAGACACACACGTCCAGTACAGTTGGCTGGGGTGGAGGAGAAGGCAAACCCCTACATCACTTTTACTCGCCATCTCTCCCTCCCCCACCTCCCCCCCCCCCCCCCCAAAAAAAGAAGAAAAATTGCAAAGAAAATCCCTCTCCCCATCAGCATCATCACAAATTCAAAATCCCACCTCCCTCAAAAGGAAACAACAGCATCTGAAGACATTTTTTTGTGGGGGAGGTCTAAAACAAAAAAGAAAAGAACAGAAAAAGGAATTACATCAAGAAGAAGGAAGCTAGCCTTTGTTCAGTCTTATTTTGCTTTCATTTCCCCAGAAGCCAGCCCCCCGAAAGTTGGCTTTAATCTGGTGGCCAGATGGACCAGCGCCACTGATGCACGGTGCCCACATTTGCTTTTCTCCTCCGCCCCTCCACCTTCAAACATGCACGTGCACGCGCACAAACGTCAGCGCGCGCCCACTTGCATACATCTAGCTCCGAGGGGCGCATGCTCGGAATGCAATGACGCTTTCCCCTAGAGTGCCGTCCCTTGGACGGACATGGCCCTAAAAAGTGGGCGGCTGGGGTCTGGACAAACATGGCGGATGCCCTCCCCCCCTCCTGCCCCCCACCACACTCCTCCCTTCCCTTCATCCTCCCCCTGCTTCATATCCTATCACCCTCCCGCTCCACCTTCTGCCTCCCTCTCGGTCGATCTCGCCTTTCCAATTTGCTCCTTGACGATCGCTTCACATCGGTCCTAACGGCCCTGACGTAGAACAGGCCAGGGGCATTGGGGGTAAGATGTTGAGGGAGCAGAGAGCCGCTAGGTACTTGTCTCTGCCCCTTGTCCCTCCACACCCCCACCATACCCCCCACCCCCACCCCCTCCTCTAAACTCCCACACACATGTCGTGTGTTCCTCAGGGCCCGCAAGTCCCGCCGGACCCTCTCCTGCCCTGAACACCCTTCACCCTGCCCATACCCCTACCTCGCCCCCCCTCCCAACCCACCCTCCTCTTCCTCCTCGTCCTCCTCCCACGGGCTGCTAGCCTCGCTTGTCGTCTGCCTTTCAATCAATTTGTCATTTTGACGTCTGCAGTGAGCCCAGGGTGATGGCCGCGGAGTCTCGCTCTCCATGGCGTCATTGATAAGAAGCGGGGAGGGTGGGGGGGCCGGTATAATGCCGCCATCAGTGATCCTAACGTCTTGAAGCCAGACATTACCTCTGGGACGCGGGCTTAATCCCAGCCACACCGCCACCAATGGCCACATTCAAGGGATAGGAGGGTGTGTGTGTGGGGTGGCGGGGGTGAGGGGTGTGCGTGTGTGTGTGTGTGTTGGGAGGGGGGACGAGGGGGGGGGAGCCAGCAGATGGTGCTGCCTCTCGCTTCCTCACCCCCCTCTTCCCTCTCCCCTCCCCCCCACCAATAAAATGTCCCGCCATTTATTGAACGTCTTGGTATACGGAAGCTGGGGTCAAAGGCCAGTCATTGTGTCACTGATCAACCCCGCTCTCGACAAGGGACGTAACTTTCAAACTGCTCTCCCTTGCCTCCTCTCCTCCTCCTGCTCGCGCTCCCCCCCCCCCCCCCCCCCCCCCCCCCCCCCCTTTCCTTTTCCTCTCCTCCTTGCTCTTTTTTCCCTCGTTTTTCTTTTCGCGAAATTGCGTCTGAGGAGCGTGGTTCCTTACTCCCCCTAAATCTCCCCCCTGCACCACCCTTCCCCCTTCTGCCTCCATTCTCTCTGTATTTTTTCCCCTTTTCTCTGGACATTTTTTTTTCTTCTTCTTCTTCTCCTCACAAGTGTCGCTCCTTTGCCTTCTGCTTTAGACGTTCTCTCTTTTTCTGCCCCCCCCCCTCCTTCCCCCCTCTCCTTTTCTTTCTTCACAATATTGATCTCCCCTTTTCTCGGAGTTGCTCCCTTGTCTGCGAGTCAGGGCTGATTTACCCCCCTTTGTCGAGGCGACCGACGGGCCTTAATTGGAAGATTAAGTTCCTGGCTCCGGGAGCATTATGGGTAGAGCCCCAACCGAAGTAGACTGGAAATTGGAAAGGGAGATAGAGGGACGAGAGAAGAGAAAGCACAGTGACAAACCACCCCCCGACACCCTAAACCCCTAAAAGAGATATGATTTCATAAAGAGTGCCAGAAATTACACAGGGATATGGAGATTACGAGTGTATTTCATGCTCGCAGTTGGATCCTCGAATCAGTCTTAGTTCTCAGCCGGCAAACTGGCGGGGATCCTTCATTCTCGGGACGTAGGGAAAGAGGAGGGGGGTGGGGTGGGGGCGGACAGACGATCAAAAGAGGACAGGTTCAAGATCTCTCCGATTGAACGTTTTGTTGGCTGGAGACATCTCTCTCTCTCTGACTCTGTATCTCTTTGTCTGTCCGTCTGTTTGACTCTTTCCTTCTCTCTCGTGTGTCTCTGTCTCCTTCTCCCTGTCTGTCTGTCGGTCTGTTTGTCTTTCTGTTACGATGCATGTCTCCCTGTCTGTCAGTGATGTTTTTCTATTCGTGTTTCGGTCTCTCTGTTTGTTTATGTCTGTCTGCCTGTCTGTGCGTCTGCGTGTCTCTCTCCCTTTCTCTCTGTGTCTCTGTTTGTTTCACAATCTGTTTCCCTGCACCCCCCCCCCCCTCCCCGGACCCTTCTCTCTCTCTCTCTCTCTCTCTCTCTCTCTCTCTCTCTGCCTTTCACACTTTCCTCTCTTTTGTGCCAGTCTCAAATCTCTTTCTGAATTTTGCTAAAGTAAACACAGGAACAACAGAGATAAACAAAGGATAAGAAAATAATTGCAGACAAGAAAGGTAAATTTCAAGAAGAAGAAGAAGAGGAGGAGGAGGAGGAGGAGGAGGAGGAGGAGGAGGAGGAGAAGAAGAAGAAGAAGAAGAAGAAGAAGAAGAAGAAGAACAACAACAACAACAACAACAACAACAACAACAACAAGAAAAGCAAGAAAAGCAAGAAGAAAAAGAAGAACAGGAACAGGAACAAGAAGAAGAAGCAGAAGTGATGTGTACGAAAACTCTGTGTGTGTGTGTGTGTGTGTGTGTGTGTGTGTGTGTGTGTGTGTGTGTGTGTGTGTGTGTGTGTGTGTGTGTGTGTGTGTGCGGAGCAGAGTAAAAACAACAAGATGAGATTGTTGCTGGTTTTAGAAAGCAATTACGAACAGAAGTCGGGGAAAACTAGCTCCAATGTTACGATCACAATGACGAAGGGAAATAAAAAATACAGAAAGAAGGGAAAAAAATAGAACAAAAGGCAAAAAGAATGTAAAGAAAGTAAGAATGTATAAAAAAAAAAGAAAGAAGAAAAGAAAGAAGGAAGGAAAGAAAGAATAGGAGGATTAGAAAGACGAACGAAGAAGAAGAAGAAGAAGAAGAAGAAGAAGAAGAAGAAGAAAGACAGATAAACAAAAAGAAATTACGAAAGACAGACAGACAGGCAGACTGACGGACAGGAAAAAAAAACACATAAAGGAAGAAGTGACAGAAAACGAAAACGAAAACGAAAGAAAGAAAAAAAGCTGTGAAGGAAGAGAGAGAGGAAGAGGCAGAGAGCTGAGAAGCAGTCTTTAACATGAGAAGTTGTAGGAACTTGGAAAATGGAGGAAGAGGAGGAAGAGGAGGAGAGGGGGCTGGGGGGGTTGGGGAGGAGGGGCTTGAAGGATGGATGTGGGATAGGGGGGAGGGGGAGGGGGGCGGTGGGGGGAAGAAGAACGGGGACGTCTAACCAGCCACCCCCCTCTTTTTGATTTGACCAGCCCACAATCGACTTCTACAGCCTGCGACTTGTCAGACTGTCTGCCTCGACAAACCTATGACTGAGAGTTAATGAATTAAGTCGACTGGAGGCGGAGGAGGGGTGAAGGGGAAGTATTAGCGTGTGCGTGTGTGTGTGTGTGTGTGTGTGTGTGTGTGTGTGTGTGTGTGTGTGTGTGTGTGTGTGTCTGTGTGTCTGTATGTGTGTCTGTGTCTGTGTCTGTGTGACTGTGAGGGTGAGTGAGAACGTGGTGGGAATATAGGGTAGGAGGTGGGTGGAGGAAAAGGTGGAGTGTGTTGGGGGAGATTAAAGACAACTGGGCAATAAGTAAAGAAGGATGTGGAACATGAATACCAAGTGAGAGATAATCTCTCTTTCACTAACACACACACACACACACACACACACACACACACACACACACTGCACACACTGGCTTTCTCTTTTGCGTCTTACACACAAACACACAGACACATATAAACACACACACATACGAACGCGTGCGTGCATACACTCACACAAACAAACATTAATACACATACGCATGCACACGCGCGCACGCGAACATACACGCTCACAAACTCGCGCGTGCGCGCACCCACCCACCCACCCACACACACACACAAATGCACAACAACATCATTATTAACAACCACAAAAACAGCAACAAACAACGACAATAACAACGACAACCACATCAACAACACCACCAACAACAGCAACAACACACAGTCTCAGATAAACACACACACACACACACACACACACACACACACACACACACACATTACTCACAGAGAAAGAGAGAGAGAGAGAGAGAGAGAGAGAGAGGGAGAGGGAGAGAGAGAGAGAGAGCAACATACAGAGAAACACACACACACACACACACACACACACACACCTACTCACCGACTCCATACACACACACCCCGCCCCCTCCCCCTCCACAAATGTACCCCTCAGAGGAAGACAAGTGACACCAGGATACACACCCCGCCGACACTTTTCCATTTGCTCTCTGCCCCTCCAATCCAAAACAAATTTGTTTCAAAGCATTGCCCGACCAATTTACCAGATGACAACACCCGAAAGACACGTCACGGCAAAGCAGCGTGGAAATCACGCACAAGAGCAGAACATATGCTTTGACGAAACGACTCCTCACTCCCCAACCACACTACCGAAGCACACTGCTCCCACAGCGGACCGCCTAAACTGCCTACGTAATCATAGAGAGTGGATCACGTGACGGCCGCGCGTGCGCGCGCATCCTGATGGACGTTGGGGGTCACTGCGAAAATTTATCTCTCGGCGAGGGCCTCAAGTTTTGTTTGAGTTTGTTGTGTCCGTGTTTGCTGATCGCATTTGGTGTTCTTGAAAAAACACACAAAGGCTGTGTTTGTGCTTGGGGGCGGGGGGATGAGGGAGGGTTGGGGGGGGGGGGGGGGGGGGGGCGATATGAGTGTGGGCTGTTGGTGCTTGATTTCCTTTTTTTTTTTCTTTTCTTTTCTTGTGGCTGATATTACTGCCGTGATGTCGGTCCGTCGTGGTGTATAGTAGGGGGTGGCGGGGCAAACCCTTGTGGCAAATTGTTGGGTCAACAAAGCAGGCTACCGCCTGTCTGTCTGCCCTTTGTGTGATCATGATTGGCTGACAATGGGATGATACCAAGCGATTGGTTGTTCAATGCTTTTGGAGCGGGTTTTGAGTTCCCAAGAAAGAAATATGAACTTGTTCTGAGAGGGTAGGAAGGGATGGTAGGGGTGGGGGTGGGGGTGGCGTGGATGGAAGGGAGGGTTGCGGAGTGGCGGGAGAGGGGGGTGGGGGGATTGGGAGCAGTGTCCTATTCAATACTGCACAAGACACAAAAAAAGAAAGATCTAAGCTTTCGGATTTACAATAGAAGCTATATTTACAGTCGATTAAACAGGACACACGTATGTATCGTTCACCATGTGAATGAAAATAAACATCCAAACTCCTCTCTCTCTCTCTCTCTCTCTCTCTCTCTCTCTCTCTCTCTCTCTCTATATATATATATATATATATATATATATATATATATATATATATATATATATATATACGCAACAGTAGAGAAAAAGGAAGAGACAACAAAACAGTTTGTTTGATGCCCGACCTGTTTCAACCACTGGTCTTTATCAAGGGCGTTTACTGGTATGTCAAAATGCAACACACACACCAACATTCGATAATATATAATTCCACCACCACGACAAAGAAACAGACAGAAATCAACAACAATATTTTTAGTCAATGTCTCAAGATTGATATATCTTATCTAGGTAAAACTGGCAAGTCCAGTCGAGTTTCTTTATCCGAAATTATCATGGATATAGTGAAAACCCTTGGCAAGGAAATCAGTTAATTGAACGGAAAGCGAACAAATGGGTGATAGAATATAAATACACTGGTTTTATGGATGACAAAACGCTCATATGGTTCAGGAAACATAATCATATTGCATGTAATGACGTGCTTTTATATGTTGTTATGCATTTGTTAATATTGTAATATCATTCCATTTCCTCTGTTCTCCTGTTTTTGTTTTTGTTTGTTTGAACAACGAGAATGTAAATATATAAAGAATACAAAACTTTCCGACGGAGATTACCATGTCATCCCAACCAGCCGACAAACCATCCACCTACCCACCCACTAAGCATCCAACTTGCAACCCAGCAAGCCAACTATACAACCAACTCCCATTTACCCAAACATCTAAACATCTCAACCATCCACTCATCTACCTGACCACTCACCCAACGAACTACCCAGCCGACCAATTGTCCGCCCCCCCTTCACACGCCCAACCACACCACACCACACCACATCACACCACACCACACCACACCACACCATCGCACAGTAAACCACACCACACCACACCATCGCACAGTAAACCACAGCACATCACTATACAACACGTCACACCCCACCATATAGGTCATATCACACCAAACCACACCTCACCACATCGTTCACACACAGTATATCACAGCACACAACGCTACATCACGTCAAACTACACCACACGTCATACCAAACCACCCCAACACACTCCACACAACACCACCCCACATCACGCTACAGCACACCACACCACACTGCACCACACTGCACCACTCCACACAACACCATCACAACCACTACAGCACACCACCACTACCACCACAGCACACCACACAGCACCACCACAACCACCACTGCACACCATACCACACAACACCACCACTACCACCACAGCACACCACACCACAGCACACCACACCAGACCACGCTGCTCAACACTACACAACACCACCACTACCACCCCAGCACAGCACGCCACAACACAACACACCACAGCACAGCACACCGGGCCACAGCACAGCATACGACAGCACAGCACAGCACAGCACAGCACAGCACACCAGACCACGCAACTCAACACCACACAACACCACCACTACCACCATAGCACACCACACCACAGCACACCACACCACACTGCACCACCACTCCACAGCACAGCACACCACACCAGACCACGCTGCTCAACACTACACAACACCAACACTACCACCACAGCACAGCACACCACAGCACAACACAGCACAGCACACCACACCGCACTGCACCACCACTACCTCCACAGCACACCACAGCATACCAGACCACGCTGCTCAACACTACACAACACCAACACTACCACCACAGCACAGCACAGCACAGCACAGCACAGCACAGCACAACACACAACAGCACACCACACCAGACCACGCAACTCAACACCACACACCACCACCACTACCACCACAGCACAACACAGCACAGCACAGCATTATCATACCACATCACAACACCCCACAATCGAGAAAAAAAAAAAAAAAAAAAAAAAAAAAAACCGACACGGACGCCAGCGCCAGAGAAGGGGAGGGAAGACGCCGACGGGGCAGTGAGAGGCGAGAGGTGTGTGGGTGGGTGGGTGGGTGGGTAGGGAGGCCAGCGAACGGTCACCTGATACTTCCTATTGATCCCCCACTTGTGCGCAAACGCGAAAGGAAGCGGAAAACAAATACACAGAATCAAGGAAAGATAACTCCCAGCCTGTTGTCAGTCTGTTTGCCTGGAGCAAGTGGAGGATTAGATGGGTGAGCTGTCCCGCTCGCTGTGCATGGGAGATACTACTGCGCACGTCATACACGGGTATGGGAGAGATGGAGACAAGAAAGAAAGGAAAGAAAAGAAAGGAGAAAAGAAAAACAAAGAGAGGGAGAGAAAAAAAGAGAGGAGATTTTCTTCTTGTTGTTGATACAGAAACAAGGGCCGTTCTTTCAAATCGCATGAGAAAGGTCGCATAAGTCGAGTGGGAGGGAGGGAGAGCATTGGAGCGAACGGTTTGTGATAAGTTTCTGACAGAAACATACAGAGAAAAAAAAAAGGGAGAGGAAAAGAAGGAGAATGCCCTACCCTCTACCCTTTCTTCCCCCCCGCAGCCACACACACACGTACTGCATAGAGACGGAAAGACAGATATCACCAAGGAAAGTCAGCTTGTGTTTCGAAAAGACGGCCAGGAAGAAGATGAGGAATAAGAAGATGGAGAGAGAGAGAGAGAGAGAGAGAGAGAGAGAGAGAGAGAGAGACAGACAGACAGACAGACAGACAGACAGAGAGAGAGGCAGAAATAGAAAGAATGAACGTTCCATACGTTTGGCCATTGGCACATGTACATAATATAATAATACATACATCGGGAGCTGGGAGAATGATGCTGGATTTATAAGCAATCAGCCACAGTAAATCACAATTAGGACAACAACATCAACACACACACACGCGCGCGCGCGCGCACACGTGTGTGTGTGTGTGTGTGTATGTGTGTGTGTGTGTGTGTGTGTGTGTGTGTGTGTGTGTGTGTGTGATATGTGATATATATATATATATATATATATATATATATATATATATATATATATATATATATATGAGAAAGAGAGAGAGAGAGAGAGAGAGAGAGAGAGAGATGTGGAAACAGACACACATAATCACTGCCTTTCTAAACAAACAAACAAAAAGAAAAAAAAACAACAAAAAAAAAACAAAACAAAACAAAAGAAACAAACAAACAGACAAACAAAAAAACAACAAAAAACCAACAACAAACAACAACAGACCCCCCCACCCTTCACCAAAACAAAACAAAACAAACTAAAACAAACTCTTCCACCAACACATTGTTCACGAATGCATCATGGTGCCCGGCAATATCAGGGTTCAGCCAGCATTCTTTTCAAACCTGGGAATGACCATGTTGAGCGGTGGCCTGCTGGTCAGACTGGCAAGCGAGTGTCAGAGGTTTCGAGCTCCGGGATTATGTTTTGTCCTCCACTCCCCTTCCCCTCCACTAGACTCTGAGAGCTGGTCTAGGTGCTTGTCTGTCGGATCAGATGAAAAATCAATGTCCCGTGTGCAGTGTACACGCAAGTTGTCCATGGCAAATTTCCGCACTTTGATAACGTAACAAAAAATTGCGGGTAAATGGCGACGTGCTCTGCTCTGAAACTACAGCCCGAATTTCACATAGAAAAATCAATTGTGACAAAAAGTAAAACGATACAATACGACACGACACGACACGACACGACACGACACGACAATACAATGCAATACAATACAAAACAAGACAATACAACAGAGAGATGATTCAAGTCAGACACCTCATTCTCTAGCCTATTTCCCCCAGCCATAAAGCCCTCCCTCACACCTCCATCCTCCCCCTCCCCCTTCCTCCTCACTTCCTCGCGACACCCTCCTCCCCTCCCTCCCAAAATCTTCTTTCCATGTTTCCTCTCCAAATTTATGGGCAAACAGAGTAAGCACATTTGCGCGAAACGCGGTATTGGGGTTAATGGTACCAGAGCAGTGCGATGCATGAATGCCGTGGAGGGTTCTTTGGGTGGGGGAATGATCTGAACATTGCGCGGCACTGATGGCATCTCCAACAGATGATGACGATGATGGCAAGTTCATCGGCCGTCGATACAATACTATTTTACGAATCGAGTGAGAAAGAAAGGAGAAAAGGGGAAAGAAAGACAAGAAAGAAAGGAAACAGCCGCTTTAATGATATGCCATTAACTGGCACAAGTGTTTTGTAACCGCACACTACTCAAACTATCTCTCTGTGTGTGTTTCTCTCTCTCTCTCTCTCTCTCTCTCTCTCTCTCTCTCTCTCTCTCTCTCTCTCTACGGTCTATAGAACTAATGACAGTAAAGTATCAAAGTTGTCCAACTCTACTTTCCCCCATGACCCCCCCCCGCCCCCCTCTGTCTGCCTGCCTGCCTCTCTGCCTTCTTGCCTGTCTGACTGTCTCTCTGTCTGCCTGTCTGCAAGACTATCTGTCTCTCTGTCTGCCTGCCTGTCTGAATGTCTCTCTGTCTGCCTGTCTGAATGTCTCTCTGTCTCCCTGCCTGACTGTCTCTCTGTCTGCCTGACTGTCTGCCTGTCTGCCTGATTGTCTCTCTGTCTGCCTGTCTGCAAGACTATCTGTCTCTCTGTCTATCTCCCTGCCTGACTGTCTCTCTGTCTGCCTGACTGTCTCTCTGTCTACCTGACTGTCTCTCTGTCTGCCTGCCTGATTGTCTCTCTGTCAGCCTGACTGTCTCTCTGTCTGCCTGTCTGTCTCTCTGTCTGCCTGACTGTCTCCCTGTCTGTCTGCCTGACTGTCTCTCTGTCTGCCTGACTGTCTCTCTGTCTGCCTGACTGTCTGCCTGTCTGCCTGATTGTCTCTCTGTCTGTCTGCCTGCCTGCCTGTCTGTCTCTCTGTCTGCCTGTCTGTCTCTCTGTCTGCCTGTCTGTCTCTCTGCCTGCCTGACTGTCTCTCTGTCTGTCTGCCTGACTGTCTCTCTGTCTGCCTGACTGTCTCTCTGTCTGCCTGACTGTCTCTCTGTCTGTCTGACTGTCTCTCTGTCTGCCTGTCTGTCTCTCTGTCTGCCTGTCTGTCTCTCTGTCTGCCTGACTGTCTCTCTGTCTGCCTGTCTGTCTCTCTGTCTGCCTGCCTGACTGTCTCTCTGTCTGCCTGACTGTCTCTCTGTCTACCTGACTGTCTCTCTGTCTGTCTGCCTGACTGTCTCTCTCTGTCTGCCTGATTGTCTCTCTGTCTGTCTGCCTGACTGTCTCTCTGTCTGTCTGCCTGTCTCTCTGTCTGCCTGTCTGTCTCTCTGTCTGCCTGTCTGTCTCTCTCTCTCTCTCTCTGTCTGTCTGCCTGTCTCTCTGTCTGCCTGTCTGTCTCTCTGTCTGCCTGTCTGTCTCTCTGTCTGCCTGTCTGACTGTCTCTCTGTCTGCCTGACTGTCTCTCTGTCTGTCTGCCTGACTGTCTCTCTCTGTCTGCCTGATTGTCTCTCTGTCTGTCTGCCTGATTGTCTCTCTGTCTGTCTGCCTGACTGTCTCTCTCTGTCTGCCTGATTGTCTCTCTGTCTGCCTGTCTGACTGTCTCTCTGTCTGCCTGACTGTCTCTCTGTCTGTCTGCCTGATTGTCTCTCTGTCTGCCTGACTGTCTCTCTGTCTGCCTGACTGTCTCTCTGTCTGCCTGACTGTCTCTCTGTCTGCCTGTCTGACTGTCTCTCTGTCTGCCTGACTGTCTCTCTGTCTGCCTGACTGTCTCTCTGTCTGCCTGACTGTCTCTCTGTCTGCCTGATTGTCTCTCTCCCTGGCGGTGGGGTGTGGCGCGGACAGTGCTCTTTATTGTTTTAAAGGACAGTTCCACTGCATCCTTCGTGGCGAATTATTATTATTATTATTATTATTTTTTTTTTTTAAGAGATGTTCATAGACATTCCAAATTCAATTTCGAGTTCGAGTTCGAGTTCGAGTTCTCTCTCTCTCTCTCTCTCTCTCTCTCTCTCCCTCTCTCTCTCTCACTCGCTCGCTCACTCGCTCGCCCGCTCACTCACTCACTGTCACACTTAGCTATCCTTTGAAAACCGAACTTCAATCGATGTACGCTCTTTTCAAATAAGAATAATTCCTCATCAAAATACTTTCATATTGGCTTCCTTTATTTTACCGACCTGTGCACAGCAGCTGGTTGTTTCTGATGATAATAACTTGACAACTTCCCATGCAATGGCTTACTGACATATCGCAGTACGTTTGTGTTGCAGTTATTGTTGCTTCCTCAGTTTTCAGTATTGCAGCTGCTGTACCAATTTTTTTCCCAATTTTTTTTTTCTTTGCTATGTTTATTTCGTTTGTTATTTGAACTTGCCATCAACACTGGGAGTGACAAAAACAAAACAAAAACAAAACAAACAAATAAATAAATGATATATCAACAAAGCTGGCAAATCAAAAAGAAACACACAACAGCAGAAAGTGTGCCGACCAAGTCACGAAGAGAAAAAAAAAGAAAAGGAAAAAAAAAAATGTGGGAAGGGGGGCTGTGGGGAGGGGTGGTGGTGCTGGGGGGGCGGGTCAAGCTACCGCAGACAGACAGCGCGCATCTGTTCCCCCCGTGGTGGGTATGAGTATCAAGCTCCCTCCGTCCCACCACACACCTCCACCCACCCACCGACACCCTTCCTCCCTCCCCTCCCCAACCCCCCACCCCCACACCCCCAACAAGAAAAAGTTGACACCCTGCGCTACCCGTGGGGTGACGAAATTGGTCACGTGTCAGACGCACGTGCACCCACCACCACCAACACCACCGCCACCACCCGTCCACACACACACATCCACAGCACGCCGCCCTAACCCTGAGGCAGTGCTATACCAGGCGGAGGAGGAGGAGCAGAGAGGATGCTTGTGTCAGAGGCAGAAAGCAGCGATGTTGGCCCTCTCCGCTTCCACCTCCGCTCTTTTTTTCTCTTGTTTCCCCCTTTTCCCTTCCTTGCCGGGGCAAGAGGACGCCGATGTTTTATTCCTGGGAGAGGATGGCATTATACATCTTGGTGTGTGTTCTTGATGCTTCGCCTCCGATCTAGAACCCCCCTTCCTCCCCCTTCCTTCCTTCATCCCCTACATCCACTCACCCCCCTCCCCCCCATCTAACTCCCCACGCCCACCCCTCCCCCGCACACACACACACACACACACACACACACACACACACCTCTGCCTCTCTTCCCGGCTCCTTCTTCATCCCCATACCTCTCCTCCTGTCCCCAAGTTCTTCTTCCCTGTCCCCCCCACCCCCTCACCCCCCACCCCCCAGCCATCCTGTCTCTCCCAGACAGGCAGATGTTGCTGACATAAGCGCCGTCTGAGACGGACTCAGTCAGCTCCACCCCAAGAGTAGTGGAGTAGCGAGTGTGTGTGTGTGTGTGTGTGTGTGTGTGTGTGTGTGTAGGGGTGTGGAGGCAGACAGAAGGAGGAGGAAGAGGAGGAAGAGGAAGAAGAGGAGGGAATTGGAGGGTGGCAGACAAAGCTCCTGCTGCTTCTTAGCTCCCCCTTCCCCCCACCACCCACCCCACCACCAACTCTGGAAGAGGTTCTCTGTTAGTCTGTTGGTCTGCCCGGGTCGGTGCCACTGTTTGTCTGTCTGTCAGTCGGTCTGTCGGTCGGTCTGTCGGTCTGTCTGTCTGTCGGTCTGTCGGTCTTTCTATGTGTGTGTGTCTCTCTGTGTCATTCTTACTGTGTTTGTGTCTCTCTCTGTCTCTGTCTGTATCTCTCTCTCTCAGTGTGTGTGTGTGTGTGTGTGTGTGTGTGTGTGTGTGTGTGTGTGTGTGTGTGTGTGTGTGTGTGTGAGGGGAGCACGACCATTGAATCCTTCCTATGGCAGCATCAGCCAGAGATGCCTTGAATCCTAGTAGCGGTGAGGGAGGTCGTTTGGTGTGCCAGTCACACGTCTCTCCATAGGTCTCGTCAAATGTCTGGTTGGTGCTGACAGTAACTATCTCTCCTAACTGAAAAACAACACTCACAGTTTAGTCCTGCTCTCAATCTCTACAGGAGAAAAAACACAAGCTATTGCAAGCCCCCATGCACCCCCCCACCCCCAGCATTATCTCCTCCCGCCCTCCCAAGCCACCAACACCAAACTGCTAAGTCGCCAGTGATTTTTTTTTTTTATTTTTTTTTAAAGATGATGAAAACCAACAACAGATCATTGAAACCAATTCCATGCGTAAAGTATTAAAATCAATTTTTTAAGTGAACCATTTTCAATTCATCTCTAACACCAAATAGGAAATAACGAAATAAGACAAACCAAAACAGAACATCATTAATATGCTTTAATTACAGACGCAATTTGCTTGTCACCGCGGGTATTGGCTTTTGACGCCCCCCCCCCCCCCCCCCCCCCCCTCCCCACTTTACCCTTTTTTCCCCGATTTTCTTTTTCAGCATTAACTGCTTCTCAAAATTAATTTCATTTTCGCTGCGCGGGATCATAAACTTGAAAGGCAATTAATGCTAAGCTATCAGGGTAATAACGATCCAAATCAACCTTAAATTAAAACAAAAACAAAACAAAAACAAAAAAGATGCGAAAAATGTAAATTAAAAGACGATTTAGGGAGAAAGCAAGCACAGGAGAGTAAGAAAAAAAAAAAAAAACAACAACAACGAAAAAAAAAGCCGGTATTGAAGGCAAAATACAGGAAAATGAAGAAGCCAATAGATGGAAGAAAAAAGAAATGAAAAGAAGGATCAGAGAGAAGGGGAGGAGGGGGAGGGTGGATGATGGGGAGGGAAGGGACGAGGGGGGGGGAAGATGAAGGGCAATGGAGAGAGAGCATAAGCACAGAAAAAAGAAGAAGAAAAGAAACAAAAAAATATCACTTGAAGACAAACACCCAGAAGACAAGGGGAGGCTATCCCTGTGACACGAAGCGAGAGAGAGGCAACATATTGCCCATAGACGACTCGTTACACCATTTGTCAAGCCGGCAAACCACGGGAACCGGGAGATACAGTTCGGGCAAGGTCGGGAGGTCTCGGGGAGGGCTATGGCTCCCCAAGGAACGCCAGAGGCCCCATTACCCAGGAAATCTACCCCCTCGCTGGGGACACCTAACTGCTGCTCCTTTTTACGAAGGAGAGAGAGGGGAGGGGGGTGGAGTTGGGGTGTTTGGGGGGTGGAGTGGGGGTGGGGGGGTCCCGATGGCAGTCTTGGCGGCTCCCTCCCATCGCCCCTCACCACCTCCCCCACCCCACCCCCCTTCCTGTCTTTTTGCCTTTGCGGCTCATGGCTAGTGGGCGGTGTTTATGGTGGACACAAGGGTGCCCCCCTCCCCCCACTCGTGTCAATTTTGGCACCAGGTATTTTTTGTGTGTGTTAGATACACAACTGACAGTCCTGGAAGGATGTGGGGAACACTTCTTCTATGCAGAACCCCAGTGACTCTTTACGGAGTCAAGGGGAAGAAGAAGAAGAAGAAGAAGAAGAAGAAGAAGAAGAAGAAGAAGAAGAAGAAGAAGAAGAAGAAGAAGAAGAAAAAGGAGGAGGAGGAGGAGGAGGAGGTGAGTAGGAGGAGGAGGAAGAAGAAGAAGGCGAATTCCTGTAGGCATGTGTTTATGTCTCCGGGTCTGTGTCTCTGACTTTATGTCCTAAATAATTCTTTCTGTC
>NC_134881.1:2334127-2346627 GCF_041734735.1 Babylonia areolata | reverse complement strand
AAAAAGAGGAAGAGGAGGAGGAGAAGAAGAAGAAGAAGAAGAAGAAGAAGAAGAAGAAGAAGAAGAAGAAGAAGAAGAAGTTTCAGTAGCTCAAGGAGGCGTCACTGCGTTCGGACAAATCCATATACGCTACACCACATCTGCCAAGCAGATGCCTGACCAGCAGCGTAACCCAACCCGCTTAGCCAGGCCTTGAGAAAAGATATATATATATATATATATATATATATATATATATATATATATATATATATATATATATATATATATATATATATATATATATATATAAAATACAAAGAATTAAGTAAATAAATAAATAAATAATAGAAGAAGACGAAGAAACTAAAGTCTCCGAAGGACTGCTGAAAGAAAGGTTTCAGGGGAACACAGGACATTGTATTTCTTCCCATTCGGTCGTAGCACAATATTAACAACAACAACAACAACAATAATAACAAGAGAGGCAAGGCCTTCAAGACTCACTTGTGATAAATTAAGTCCCCTAGCATTAATTACAGAGTAATTTCCCTTCTTTACTATCTGCACCAAAACGTTTGCAAAATAAATAAAAATTCCATGCTTAGCAAAAGAAGTTCCTGTTTGAACAAACAATGATAATAATGACTCCTCTTGTTGTTGTGTCAGAATAAGAGGTCAAAGTGCCAAGTTTAGAGAATACAAAAAATATAAATATAACAGTAAATGCAGTTTGCATATAATTAGCCTTCTTTTTTAATTTTTTTGTGCCCATCCCAGAAGTGCAATATTGTTTTAAACAAGATGACTGGAAAGAACTGAATTTTTCCTATTTTTATGCCAAATTTGGTGTCAGCTGACAAAGTATTTGCAGAGAAAATGTCAATGTTAAAGTTTACCACGGACACACACACACACACACCCACACACACACACACACACACACACACACACACACACACACACACACAGACAACCGAACACCGGGTTAAAACATAGACTCACTTTGTTTACACAAGTGAGTCGATAATACTTATGTGGCGCAAACTCTCCATAGATGGGCTCTGAGCGCCTCACATGAAACAGTACATTTACAATAATGCATTACACCGCAAGAGACGTAGAAGTGGGAAACAAAAACAGTATCCATCAAAACAATACTTCAAATTACAGATTGGAAATAACAATAACAATAAATCTTTACTATTTGGTTTCAAACCAGAAAAATGTCATTGGTTAAAGAAAAAAAGAAAGAAAAAAAGGGTGGGGCGGGGTGGGGGTGGGTGTGGGGTGTGAAAGAAGCGTAAAAAAGTGAGTTTTTTCTTCTTTAAAGTCAAAACAAAGCAGAACAAAAACCATTTGGTTTAAAAATCTGTCATTGATTAGCCACCTGTTCCTCCAAACTGGAGGTTGACATGCACAGAGGCGAGACGAAGACAGAAAGCAAGATGCACACCAAGTGAAAGACATTTCTTCCCATTTCTGATGGAAAACGGAGACATCACACACCCCTCCCCCCTTGTCCCCCCTTCCCCTGCCCCCCAACTCCCCCACCCCGCCCTCCCCCCCACGCGCGCGCGAGCACTCCAGTCCTTTACCCCCGAGTTGAAATCAGTTGGTTTTTTCAAGGTTAAAAGTTAAAAGACGACTTGTTCCTGACGCTTTCTTCCCCTTCCTTGTAGTGACTGGGGACATCAGGGTTGCCGATTAGTATCCACTCTGTGATAGCACATCCAGTGAGTCCATTCAGGCTTGCTGTTTCAGTGTCCAGTTCTTTTTATAAAACTTGGGATATACTATCTAGCGTTCCTGTCAGTCCCCTGTGAGTCATGAACCTTGCCCTCCACACCCCCTTCCCCGTCAATAGTGGACAGTGTTTGGTGTTTGGTATTTCTTTGTTTTTTTACTCGCGGATTTCAAGAAAATGTCCGGACTGTCATTTCATTTTCAAAACATTCTGTTTTTTTCCATTAGTTTTCTGTTCATGTTGGTTTTGGAGAGACACAGTGTTAACAAAGAGATGTCCATGCCAAAATATGGGGAGCTTCTCTTTGATTCAGAGATGTTTCTCCCGAGTCAGCTCCAAGACTCCCTCACCCGACAACAGTCAGGACGCAGCAAGGACCTCCGTCAGAACGCCAGCCAGGACTTCCACCACACCACGCCGACGGCAAGGACACAGCGAAGACTCTCTCCCCCCCACCCCTACCCGCCCCCCATCGGAACGCCAGCCAGGACTACCGCCCAACAGGACAGCAGGACTAATGCCTCCGACCTCACCACCCTTCACAGAAAAGACCACAGCCACGAACAAGTTGAGCTTGAGGACAGATCGCCAATAGATCGTTCAACTCCCCACTACCTTCCTACCACTCAACAACCAGGAGTCAATAGCAATCCCGATCAACACTCCACAGTGTAACAGAGCTGGCGCCAGCTGCTCATGCTAAGCGCTCTTTTGAAGGAATAGACGGTATCCATGAGTGTTGGTAAGATGTTTTCCAAACATGGGCATTGGTGTTTTTTGTTGTTGTTTTTTTGTTTTTTTCAAACTCACGACCCCTATTTCTTTAAGTCCGAATCCCCGAGTGCATGTCAGGTTTTAAGGTTAAAACGTTTAAATGAAGAATGGGTTTTGACGCTTCGGAGATATCAGGGTTCGGATTTATTAAGCACTCCATAACAGTCTATATTATATGCCGCATTATCCAGTGAGCACCAGGCTTGTGGAGTGGTATCCTGTCTTTTTATCTTGTGACTTACTATCTGGAGTTCCATATATATATATATATATATATATATATATATATATATATATATATGTGTGTGTGTGTGTGTGTGTGTGTGTGTGTGTGGGAGAGAGAGAGAGAGTTGGTGTGTGTCTTTGGGAGGGGGTGGAGAGCGAGACAGACAGACAGACAGAGAGAGGGAGAGAGAGAGAGAGAGAGAGAGAGAGAGAGAGAGGCACTCTGTGTGTGTGTGTGTGTGTGTGTGTGTGTGTGTGTGTGTGTGTGTGTGTGTGTGTCACACCATGTTTCTCTGTGTGAAATCCAGACTGTTCTCACTGGGGAGAGCGCGTTGCCACTGAGTAACGGTGCCTCTCTCTCTCTCTCTCTCTCTCTCTCTCTCTCTCTCTCTCTGTCTCTGTCTCTCTCTCTCTCTGTCTCTCTCTCTCTCTCTCTCACTTTTTCTTGTCTGCGAATGTGTTTGTTTTACAAGTGGATTGTTCTACAGTATTTTGCCTTGGACAACCGTTTGTTGCCGTGGATTCTTTTACACGCGTTAAATGCATGCAGAACACAGGACCTCAGTTTATCATCTACCAACTACACGCTCACACATACAAACACACACACACACCACCACCACCACCACCACCATCACCAACAACAACAACCAAACCCAAACTCCACTGACTTCAATCCCGTCAACGCCGCCCCCAAGTCCAGGAAAGAAATGGGACCATCGCAGCCAGTGGGCAACTTTTCCTCCTTGTCACAAGCCAGCACGATAAACAGGGGGAGGGGGGAGGAGGGGGGAGACTGGAGTCGTGGGGAAGGAGGGAGGAGAGAGAGGGGGGCGTAACAAACTATTACCCCCTTCCCCCCGCCCCCCCACCCCCCAACACATGATTGATGCGGCTTTTATTAGCACCCTCTCTTTGTCTTTAACGAATGTATTGGGTTTCAGGGAATGACAACCCTTCCTTCTATCGACCGCTCTGGGGCGGGCTTGGCTAGCTGGGCACAGAGAGAGAGAGAGAGAGAGGGGGGGGGGGAGGGGGGGAGGAGGGGAGGGGAACGGGGAGGGGGTGTATGGGGGGGAATCCTATCAAGTCTAATTGGGGTTGACAGCTCCCTGGAGATAATGAGAGAAAAGAGCAAGGCAAGGAATACACATGGCAAAATTCATCTGGAATTATCGCCACAACTTCTCGCTCCGGCCTCTCGTAAATCTCCGACGCGGGGCCCCTTTTTGACGGGAAAAATTCTTCCTTGCTCTTATTTATCGTCCAATCCAGCTTTTTTCCACCACCCCTTCCTCTGCCAGCATATGGAAAAAAAGAAGGGGAGTGGACGTGGACGTGGTGATGGTGGAGGAGGAGGAGGAGGAGGAGGAGGAAGCAACTCTGGATGGAGACTGAGACATGTCGGGATAGAAAGACAGGGAGAGAGAGGGGAAAAAGGGGGAGTTTTAGGGTGAGGGGGTCGGGGTGGGGTGGGAGGGAGAAGCCCCTTTGACAAAGAACAAAACGTGGCTTAATAAGTAGTCTCGCGAGAATAAATGATAGGATATTGGGTCACGTGATGTGTCAGGGGTGGTAAGGGCTGTTGATTGATTGGTCCCCTGTGCCAGCCAATCGAATTTGCGTGTCATGGCGGACAGAGGCGCGTGCAAGTTGTAACCACAATCAAGCAGGGGGTAAGGGGATTGGGGAGTGGGGGGTGGGGGAGGGGTGCAATTTATGGGAGGGGGAGCTCAGACCCCAACAACTCGTACTATGATACATGGCAATGTCTGAAGAAATCGTCCAGCTAGCTACTGTCAGTTGGCTGACCGAGTGCGGAAACAAGGCCGCGAAGATTAAAAACAAATTCCCAAACTCCCAACCTTAACCTCAAGCCTATTCGTTTCTCGCTCTGTCTCTCTGCCCCTGTCTGTTTGCCTGATTGTCTATTTGTCTGTCTGTCTGTCTATCCATCTATCTGTCTGAACACAGATAAATTATTTCGATGGATAGGTTATACTTTGACCGTCGACGTTAGATCCTGTACAGACATCACGAGTGTTCAACATCAGAAATATCCTGGGGTTTGCGCACGCATACACATATTGAAACACGACTACTGCTGCTGCTACTACTGCTGTTACTGCTGCTGCTGCTGCTACTACTGCTACTAATACTGTTGCTACTACTACTGCTGCTGCTGCTGCTGCTGCTGCTGCTACTACTACTACTAGTACCACTGCCATCACCGTGACTACTACTAAAGCCGTCAAGAAAAGACATTTTCGGTCAAACAATCGCTTGTCGAACAACTGTGCACAGAAATTAACAGATCTCCAATGGGCGTCGGAAGATGAGCTCTTCTTGAATCATATACATATGGAATAGCTACATAATTTCTGAACAGCACCACAAGTACCCCTAAGGCCACCTTTGGAACCGGAAATCTAATGAAAGAACCCAGACAATCCCTCCACCCTCCATCTCTACCTCCCTCACCCCCCCCCCCCCCCCCCGAACCCCCCCAAAAAGTCTGCAGAATTATCACCTTACTCTGGACATTCGTGATGGGGACAATAACTACCAAAATTAATTTATGATTAACATACAAAATTGGATTGAAGTTTGGTGTTCAAGATGCTTCACACACACACACACACACACACACACAAGAACACACACACAAGAACACACACACACACACACACACACACACACACACACACACACACACACACACACACACACACACACACACACACACACACACACACACACACACACACAACTTCCTGCGCGCGCGCACACACACAGACACACAGATACAGACACACACACACACACACACACACACACACACATACACAGACCGACAGACACACACACACACACACACACACAGACACACACACACAAGCTCTCCTTCCTTCCAGCACACTCCATCTCTATCCACCCACCCATCATTCATTCTTCCCCTCCGTCTCCTCCCCTTTCTATCTCCTCCTCCCCCACCCCCGCAGTTCCTGTCTTCTACAACCACTTCCTCCCCCCCAACCCCCCACCCACACATCTAATCCACCGCTGATAGAGAGAGAGAGAGAGAGAGAGAGAGAGAGAGAGAGAGAGAGAGAGAGAGAGAGAGAGAGAGAACGAACGAACGAACGTTTTATTCAGATAAGGCCAGAGCCCTTTACTGAAGGGGGATTCATTGATAAATAATAATTAGAAAATGACATGACACAGTAAGTAGACAATTCAGATCAACCAAAAATTGTTAGCACAATATCAACCATATCGACCAAAATAGTCAACACAAATATGAGAGACAGACAGACAGACAGACAGACAGAGAGAGAGAGAGAGAGAGAGAGAGAGAGAGAGAGAGAGAATGAATGAATGAATGAATGAATGAATGAATGAATCTTTATTTTCCAACGGTGAAGATATTAGCACTTTGGCCGACTTACACATCTGCCGTTGTTCTAAGAGACACACAAACATGTACGCATATAAATGTAGTTATACTGAATACTTAATACATGTATAATGTACTAGTATAACACAGCGTCAAACTGAGAGACACAACATCACTCACATCTGTACGGAACGGAAGCGAGTAACACACACACGCACACACGCACACACGCACACACACACACACACACACACACACACACACACACACACACACACACACACACACACACACACACACACACACACACACACACACACACACAAACACACACCAAGGGAAAAACAACAACAAAACCCTAGCATGAATGCTACACATGAATGATTCAAGTGAAATTAACACAGAAAAGTAACGATAAAATTTTAAACACAGATGTAAGAGACATAAAAGGCAGCAAATAAGGCGACGTGTAATAGGGATATGGACAGATAGACACATTATGTGAAAGACAGAGAGAGGGAGAGACAGAGGGGAGAGAGAGACACAGACAGACAGACAGACAGACAGACAGAGATGTAAAGATATGTCAGTGTGGGGAAAAAAGAAGAAGAAGAAAAAAAAAAAAAGTTGGGTGAGGGTGGTTCACAATTTGTAATACATGTAAGTATACAAAATCGTAAACGTGACCAGACTAGAGTTCGATTTCGTTTGTTTGTGTCCACTGTAAAGAGAAAATCTCTGAAATAATATTATATGGCGTGATACGTTATCAACTGATTGACGCATTTCGACATAGTTTGTAAGGATTGTCAGTGACAATATTATACCAGATTTTCGGTCTGGCTTTCGGCACGCATGTACTGTCCAAGTTTCTCTTTGAATGTTGTGGTGGAAAAGGGTTCTTTGAGGTGTTTGGGGAGATTGTTCCAGCAGTGCGTGCCGGAATATGCCAAACTCGATTTATAAAGGTCTATTCTTGGCTTGGGTAGAGTAAGAGTCGCATTTCGGGAGTTAGGGTTGCGAGTTTCATAGCAGACAATGGTTTGGTGTAGATAAGTAGGGCATTTACCGAATATAATTTTATGCATAAGTACGCACTTATTCAATATCAGGTGCTTTGTCAAGGAAAGAGGTGCCGGCAGTTGATATTGATGACTGCGTGTGTTTCGTAAAACACCATTAGGTGTTTTACAGCACGTCTGTGTACAGAGTCTAGTTTTTTCATGTGCACTTCGCTGCAGTTGTCCCACACGTTTGAAACGTAATTAATTCTAGACATGATGTGAGAATGGAAAAAGAAATAGGAAGCCTCTGGACTGACGACATGTTTTAAACGGGATAATAGGTAAAGAGAGAGAGATAGAGAGAGAGAGAGAGAGAGAGAGAGAGAGAGAGAGAGAGAGAGAGAGAGAGAGAGAGAGAGAGAGAGAGAGAGAGAAATAAAAAAAAAGGCTGTGTGGAATATTATTATTTCTCAATATTCTATATTTCAGAAATACCTGAACGAGCTCATTTAACAGGATAATTGAAATTGAGTTATAAAGTGTGACGAGGTAAACTTAAGATTTTCTATCCCTTTTTTTGTTTACTGGGCTCTTTATTACAGAATGTATGTCCCATATGAGTGCAATGACTTAGTGGACGTATGGTGGTAGTTGTTACAATGCTTTTTTCGTTTACCGAGTGCTTCACAACAGAATTCACATGCCACGTGAGTGCAATGACTAACACGCATCGGGGTAGCTGCTATAGTTGTTGTTTTTGTTTTGTTTTTATCTTTTACCGAGCTCTTTGTAACAGAATGTATATGCCATATGAGTGCAATGACTCAGATGTATGGGGGTAGCTGTAATTCTGATTTTTCTTTTACCGAGCTCTTTATAACATATGAGTACAATAACTTAGACGTATGGCAGTAGATACAATGGGTTTTTTTTTTCTTGTTTGTTTTTTTGTTGTTGTTGGGTTTTTTTTCCGCTTACCGAGCTCTTTACAGCCAAAAGGAAAACATTCCTGACGGGGTCCTGCTCGCCACCAGAGACGCGCAGGAAAAGGACCTTGGTCATCTCCGGCACCATGTCATTGGTTGTCCATCCTCTTCAAAGTCCAGGAGCCGACCCAGTATCCTTGGCACCCCCGCATAAACATCACATTCCCATGGAGATTTCATTTAAAAAAGAATCAATTGTCTCCGACATTTGAGTCGACAGATACGTTTTTGCACTGGAGGTACACCACTCTCTCGCCACGAAGGAAGCACACAGATTATAATCTCATCGTTTGTGGCGCTCCGCTGGTGGCGATAAATCTGTTCTGAGTTTTGATGTTTGGTGTTTTCATGGCTAACGGTTGAAAAGAAAATCAAAAACAAAAAACAAACAAAACAAAAAAAAAGAAAAAAAAGAAAAGAAAAACCCAACAAACAAACAAACAAACAACAACAACAACAAAAAATAACAACAACAAACAAAAAATAAAACAAACAAAAAACAAAACAAACAAACAAAAACAACAACAACAAAAAACAGTGACAGCAGGAACACAAATGATTAACAAATAATAAAGAGTGGTAACTTTCTTCATTCACAAGGTAAACAGCTTCAAGTCAATGCTGCTTATGCTGCCGATTCAGTTATGACACAGGTAAATAAAAGGTATATTGGAAAAAACAACAACAACAACCCAGAATTGTACCTTACCTTTCAATTACCTGTGTCATAGCTATCATTAATCATCATAGTCATCTTATCATCATCGTCGTCGTCATCGTCGTCATCGGTATCATCATCGTCATCGCAGACTCGGGTCACGTCAAGTAGACGTCATAATGATTACTTCCGGTTCCACGGAGAAAATGGCATTTAGTCGTGTGGCTCCTGCTCGCGATACAAAGACATGAAATACACATTGAAGAGACATGTTCGTGTTCAAGTGTCCAAGAGTTCACATCAAGCTATATTGACACAATCAAAGAACATTTATAGAACTTATAAAAACGGTCATACACGTAAAAGCCCATTCGTGTACATGTATACGAGTGAACGTGGGAGTTCCAGCCCGCGGACGATGAAGAAGATGAAGAAGACATACGTTATATTTTGATATGTGTAGGTGTTACTTGTCCACACACACACACACACACACACACACACACACACACACACAGAGGCACACACACACACACACACACACACACACACACACACACACACACACACACACACACACACACACACACACACACACACACACACATGCTTATGTCGTTATTACTTAGTTTTGTGTAGTGTTGACCATAAACAAGGCTGGTACTAGATAAAATAAAAAAGTGCACCAGTGCTTATCCATTACCTATCCTCGGAAATAAAGACCCCCACCCCCTCTCGCTCTCTACCCCTCACTCTCTCTCTCTCTCTAATCTTCTCTCTCTCTGCCTCTGTCTCTCTCCCTCGCTCTCTCCCTCTCCCACCCTCTCTCTCTCCTATCCATCTTTACCCTGATAGTTCCACGCCTGTGTCTACCAATCTTGTTTCTCCAACAAAGACACGTGTCACCCCACTCTCCGTGTTGTGATGTGCCCTCCATTGCCATGAAGAACTGGCCGCATCAGGATGGACAGGCTATTCAAAAACATTCCTTTTTTGTGTATTTCCCTTTTTGTTTGTAAATTAATCCTTTTCCATTCATTCTCCTGTTACTGATACGTACACATATGCATGCACGCACACGCGTACACACACACACACACACACACACACACACACACACACACACACACACACACACACACACACACACACACACACACACAGACACACACATGCACATGCACACACTCACATTACACGTCTAATATCACTTAAAGTGAAAAGTGAAAAAGACGTTGAATTAAAGTAAGAAAGCTAATCTTTCTCTGTTTTTTTCTTTTTCTTTTTACCCCGTTCTCCAATCACAAAGTGTTCTTCATTCTCTCTCTGACCCCATCCTCTCCCATAAACCCTTAGTGGAGTGATGGCCTAGAGGTAACGCGTCCGCCTTGGAAGCGAGAGAATCTAAGCGCGCTGGTTCGAAGCAAGGCTCAGTCGCCGGTATTTTCTCCCCTACACTAGACCTTGAGTGGTGGTCTGGACGCTAAACCGAGGACCCGTGTGTAGCATGCACTTCGCGCACGTAAATGAACTCACGGCAACAAAAGGGTTGTCCCTGGCAAAATTATGTAGAAAAATCTACTTCGATAGGAAAAAGCAAATAAAACTGCACGCAGGATAAAAGAAAAATATTGGCGCTCTCAGTGTAACGACGCGCTCTCCCTGGCGAGAGCAGCCCGAATTTCAAACAGAGAAATCTGTTGTGATAAAAAAAACAAAAACAAAAAAAAACACAAATACTAACCTCACCCCCACCCCTCACCCCCACCCCCACCGATACAGCCCTCTTTCAACCCGACATTTTGGTTTTTCTTTTTCTGAATTGTTAGTTTGGTTTTCCTATTTATTCATTCTGTTTCAACATTTTATTTCCCCTACTTGTAAACTTGTGAACAAAATGATGAACAATAGACAGGAAATAACAAATTCATAAAGCCACCTTCATTCAGTGTAGTCACGAAAAAAAAAAAACAACCGAAAAACAAACGACCCCCCCCCCCCCCAACTCCCCCTCTCTTACCCCCCCTCCCCCCTGCACCCCCTCTCCCCGACCTCCCTCCCCCATTACCCCTCCAAAACAAAACAAAAAAACCCTTTTCCCTGCGTGATATTGGGATGGTCTGCTTTCACCTCCCCCCCCCCACCCCCCAGCCACTCCCAACCCGACCCCCCCCCCACTCCCCTCACACACCCTATACCCCTCCTGGTCCCCTGTCCACCCTCCCCCTCCCCCCAGGGAGAAGCAGAAGAAGACGTCGCCACGATCCAGGCGCCACCCAACCAGCTTTTTCTCTGGTCCTCTGATGTAAGGATAATTATTCTTCCCTGGACTTTCACACAGCGCGCTGTTGTTTCTTTTCTTGTACACGTGTGTGTGAGTGAGTGTGTTTGTTGTCTGGTGTTACCAGTTCAGGAAGGTGGAAATCCTAAACGGCGCGGGTCTTGACAGAAGAATCACGTGTGGAACGGCTGCAGCGAGGGGGTGGGGTGGGGTGGGGGTGGGATGCACATTGCTCATGAATATTCATGACATCGCGTGCCCGCCGGAGGAAACAAAGACACTTCACAGCTTCTTTTTGTTTGTTTTGTTTTGTTTTGTTTGTTTGTTTTATTTTATTTTTTTAGTATGTCTGATTTTGTATATATAAAAAAAGTCTTTCAGGTTTGAAGCGAAAGTTGAAAAATAAAAGAAAATTTAGATAAGAAGAAACCTTATTCTTGTCATGATTATGTAAACGGTTATAATACATAGGGCTTCGCCATTGTTTCAATGTTCAAAGAGCAACACCGAACGGCCAAACGTTGTGTGTGTGTGTGTGTGTGTGTGTGTGTGTGTGTGTGTGTGTGTGTGTGTGTGTGTGTGTGTGTGTGTGTGTGTGTGTTATACAAAGGGTTGTACATCTGAGGTAAACTAAACGAAAATGTACCGAATACTCAAGAATAGTTCTTCAATACTGTTCAAATGGCCATGATTATTTAAAAATCGGATCTGACAAACGTTCAAGAAAATAAGGATGACGTCGAGTGGAGGACGATTTGACTTTTTCAAACAAGGAACACGACGATGCTTGTGATTGTCCAGCTGACAGCTTTGAGAATTTCCTGACGATATAAACAACATTCACCGCTATCTTTTACAACGGATTCATGTTAATACTGGCGAAAAGCATCCTCTTAGTTAACCTTCCTTTAATATATTTTGAACATACTCAACATTACCCGTATATCCCATCAAAACAAATTAACACAATACAGCCCTTAGTTGCGAAGCCAGTTTATATCTTCTGTTGTTATCATGCGCAGTTGCCGGTACATATTTGTGCGCGTTTTTTTGTTTTGTTTTGTTTGTTTTGTTTTTGTTGTTGTTTGTTTGTTAGTTTATTTTGTTTGTTTGTTGCTGTTTATCTATACAAAAGATATTTTGTGGATTTGTTATAGGATCCGAAAGATTTTTTTTTTCTCAATCTGGAGATGATTTAATAAAACGCAATAACTGGTGCTTCAGTTGCAGTCAGTTCCAAATGTTTAAAAAAACAACAATGTTTTATGATGCAGTTGAATCTCTGTTTTATCTGAGACCGACGTATGTTAGATTATTGACTTGTGAGCTTCCATTTCCGGACTTATTTCATTAAGAAAAAAAATTCCCTCAGCTCTAGTTTGCTCATAAATAAATGAATAAACGTAGCTGCATATGACACGTCAACATAAAATACATGAATAAATAAAC
>NC_134881.1:2309127-2319127 GCF_041734735.1 Babylonia areolata | reverse complement strand
TACACTAATATTAAACTAATATTTAGTCACATGTAATATCAGAAGAAAAAAAAACAAGCACGCCTGGTATCATAGTACCATTTAGTGAAGAAATGAACTGTTATGATATCAGAGTAACATTCAGTGAAGTAATGAACTGTTAGGATATCACAGTACCATTTACTGAAGTAATGAACTGTTATGATATCATAGTACCATTTAGTGAATTAATGAGCTGCTATGACACCATCGTAACATTCAGTGAAGTAATGAACTGTTATGATATCACAGTACCATTTACTGAAGTAATGAACTGTTATGTTATCACAAGGAGGAAGGTGGCAGAATGGTTAAGACGCTCAGCTGCCAATACAGAGAGTCCGTGAGGGTGTGGGTTCGAATCCCGCTCTCGCCCTTTCTCCTAAGTTTGACTGGAAAATCAAACTGAGCGTCTAGTCTTTCGGATGAGACGATAAACCGAGGTCCCGTGTGCAGCACGCACTTGGCGCACTGAAAAAGAACCCATGGCAACGAGAGTGTTGTCCTCTGGCGAAATTACGTAAAATGAAATCCACTTTCATAGGTACACAAATATGTAAGCATGCACTCAAGGCCTAAGCGCGTTGGGTTATGCTGCTGGTCAGGCATCTGCTCAACAGATGTGGTGTAGCGTGTATGGATTTGTCCGAACGCAGTGACGCCTCCTTGAGAAACTGAAACTGAAACTGATATGTTATCACAGTACCATTTAATGAATTAATAAGCTGCTATGACACCATAGTAACATTCAGTGAAGTAATGAACTGTTATGTTATCAGAGTAACATTCAGTGAAGTAATGAACTGTTATGATATCAGAGTAACATTCAGTGAAGTAATGAACTGTTATGTTATCACAGTACCATTTAGTGAAGTAATGAGCTGCTATGACACCATAGTAACATTCAGTGAAGTAATGAACTGTTATGATATCACAGTACCATTTACTGAAGTAATGAACTGTTATGTTATCACAGTACCATTTAGTGAATTAATGAGCTGCTATGACACCATAGTAACATTCAGTGAAGTAATGAACTGTTATGATATCACAGTACCATTTACTGAAGTAATGAACTGTTATGTTATCACAGTACCATTTAGTGAAGTAATGAGCTGCTATGACACCATAGTAACATTCAGTGAAGTAATGAACTGTTATGTTATTAGAGTAACATTCAGTGAAGTAATGAACTGTTATGTTATCAGAGTAACATTCAGTGAAGTAATGAACTGTTATGTTATCAGAGTAACATTCAGTGAAGTAATGAACTGTTATGATATCAGAGTAACATTCAGTGAAGTAATGAACTGTTATGATATCAGAGTAACATTCAGTGAAGTAATGAACTGTTATGATATCAGAGTAACATTCAGTGAAGTAATGAACTGTTATGTTATCATAGTAACATTCAGTGAAGTAATGAACTGTTATGATATCAGAATAACATTCAGTGAAGTAATGAACTGTTATGATATCAGAGTAACATTCAGTGAAGTAATGAACTGTTATGATATCAGAGTAACATTCAGTGAAGTAATGAACTGTTATGATATCAGAGTAACATTCAGTGAAGTAATGAACTGTATAACAGTCTAAAAATCAAACATAAAACGTGTCCGCCAATCGGACCAAATTCAGAGAGAGTCCGCTGACCAGGAGGCTTTAAAGCTGAAATGAAAGATTCATAAAAGATTTTTTTTATTTATTTATTTTTTTTTACAAATATATGACTTATTTCTTTTCATGACAATAAGCAATAGCGGGTTTTGGTGTCCGAGCTCTGTCAGCAGTTTCATATGTGTGGGAAGTGTGACGGGACATAAATGTACACCAACTAAAATATCTCCCCTACGCCCTCACCCCCCCCCCCCTCCCTCCGTTCCAATTCATCGACCGTAACGCTGTCTGTGTTTCACTCATCAGTGCATGACCTTCACAGATCCTGACACTTCAAACAGTTGACACCATCAAACAGTGTTAAAGTAGACATATATTTCAGTGACTGACAAAGATGAAAGCAGTCCAGTCAATATGATCCTTATTGAGTGTAAAAGGGTAAACTCATGCAAATTTTTTTTCGTCCTGTCCTAAACAAATGGTAGGAAAGATAAAAAGGCATAAACTGGAAATCAAAAATTGCAAGCAATACACGGGAAATTTGATTATAAATAGAAAGAAAAGAAAGAAAAACAAAAACAAACAAACAACAACAACAACAAAAACCAACAAAATAAACAAACAAACAAACAAAAAACAGCACATAGAGTTTGGTTGTGTGTCCAACTGTCTACCTGTCTCTGTCTCTCTCTCTCTCCCTCAGTCTCTCTTAGAAATGATATCTCTCTCTTTCTCTGTTTGTCAGTACTGCTTCTCTCTCTCTCTCTCTCTCTCTCTCTCTCTCTCTCTCTCTCTCTCTCTCTCTCTCTCTCCTTGCACCACTGAGCGATATTGTTCAGTTGTTTCTGGACGGCTGTAGTTCTTTCTTGAGTATCTTTCAAAGTTTTGAAGACCAGGTCATCATCCGCAAGAAAAAGCACCCGAGCTATTCTTTTGTTGTTTAAGTTTGCAAGGCCTTTCGTGTAGACGTTGTAGAGGACAGGAGAGAGCGGAGACCCTTGTGGCAGTCCCATGGAAAGTTTAGAAGGCGCAGACATCCAGTCTCCGAGGCGTATGACGATGGTTCTTTCCTAAAGCGCTGCTGCTATCCATCTTGTCAGTGTCAAACTTACTCCATACCTTAGTAGCAGCTCCATGAGGTGCGCAAACTGGACTTCATTGTAAGCATCTTCAAGGTCGAGGAAGATGAGGAAGTATCAGTATCAGTATCAGTAGCTCAAGGAGGTGTCACTGCGTTCGGACAAATCCATATACGCTACACCACATCTGCCAAGCAGATGCCTGACCAGCAGCGTAACCCAACGTGCATAGTCAGGCCTTGAGAAAAAAAAAAAAAAAGATGAGGAAGATGGTATGCAAGCTAATTTCAATTTTGATTGTGAGTTAGAACATTTCTTCCACACGTTTTTCCTTCATGAAGTTGTTCTTCCCATTACCATTTTCCCCCTCTGTCCTCATCACGACGCACTCTCACCCCCACCCTCCTCACACACCCCAGCCACATGTACATTTTCCTCTCCAGCACCCCCCACCCCCTCTCCCCTCACTCTCTCTCTCTCTGACTCTACCCACGTCCCCACACCCACCTCACAGCCCGCACACCCTCCCTCTTCTTCTCCTGCTGGCTCCTACCCTTCCACTCCCACTAACCACCCTCCCTTCAGCGTCCTCACCCCCCCCCCCTTCCCTCTCCCACCCACTGCGTCTACTCCTTCAGCAGATCGATATGATCCTTGTTGCCGCCACCACCACCACCCGTCCGCTGACCCACCCACCTTCTCTTGGGACAAGGCGGGGGAGGGGTGTGGTGCGGGCAGAATGAAGTGGGGGTGGAGGTGTGGGAAGTGTGTGGGGGAAAGGTCAGAAAGCGGTGTGTAGCGGGCAGGCAGCCACCTTCCGGCGACTGGCATCTGAAAAGTTGTTAGCCAGCCGTATACCGTTAGCAGACCTACAGTGCCAGAGCCTTGTCAGAAACTCCAATCCCCCACCCACCCCCACACTCATTTTCCCTTGCTCTCAATATCCGGTACTAAAAAAAAAAAAAAAAAAAATATCCTTCAATCCCACACGTCCACCCACCCACCCCTTTAACCAGCCTCCTCCAACTCCTCCTCCCCTCCTCCTTCCCCCACCACCCACCCACCCATCCCCCCTATCAGAGCCTCGCGCTTTATCTGAGTAATAAGCCGTATATCAGAAGGCGAATTGGGGAGCAGGGTGGGGAAGGAGGGAGAGAGGAAGGAGACACCCTGTCCAGTGGCTAATCAGTAGCGCTGGGGGATGGGGATGGGGGTGTGGGGGGTGGGGGGGGGGGGTGGGCAGGGAGGGGGTGGTACCCTATGGGATGGGAGAGGGTGTGGAGGAGGGAGGTGGTCCCTTGTGCTGGCCCCTCAAATGAGAGAACGATAAAGGAGAGGAGAAAGGTGAGGGTCTCTTGGGGGAGGGGGGGCAGGAGGGAGGGAGGGAGAGAGAGAGAGGGGGGGAGGGGGAGGGCGAGACAGAGAGAGAAAGAGGAGGGGGAAGGGCGAGATAGAGAGAGACAGACAGACAATGAGACAGACAGACAGACAGACTGAGATATCGAGAGAAATGGGGAGAGACAGAAAGAGAGGAAGACAGAGAGAAAGAGAGAGAGAGAGACTCAGAGACAGAGAGACAGAAAGAGATATTGAGAGAAAGAGGGAGAAAGAGAAAGAGAAACAAAGAGAAAGAGAGAGAGGAGAGAGAGAGTGAGAGAGAGATGGAGAGGTAGAGAATTAGAGATGGAGAAGGATAATGAGAAAGGGAGGGAGAAATAAAGAGAGATATAGAGAAAGAGAGAGTGCATACTGGAAGACAGTTATCAAACTAAAAACAGAAAAAAAGAAAACAAGATTATTACCAATTTGAGCAATGCTATATTAGCTACAGCCCCCCACCCCCTCCCCCTCCCCCTCAGGTCCCCGCCCACAGTTTAAGTTGTGTCATGTAAGAGCGATGTAAGGAAATAAAAAAAAAAGACCATATAATAATACTGGACAAACTGTTTCCACCCAGCTCTTTCATCGTCGCAGAGTCGCGTGTTATTAATTTTTATCGCTCTCCTCTTTGATTTTCCCATAACCACCATCATCAGCGGTATGGTGACGTCAGAACTAGGGTTTGGTTAATTGGTATACCGGATCCCAGGCTTGGCTTCTGTCACAGATTGACGAAAGCTTACAGTTGGGCCAACAGCAAAGTGAGAGCTGTATGATCAATGGTTTCTCCACCTCAATGGGAAGTCTTTTACAGCTCATTCTTTCTATGAAAGGTCTGTGACTCTGAAATCAGGAGACAAGATTGGACTGGCTCTTGATGCTGCAGCCTTGGGGATAGTTGGTCTTTGGGACTGTCCTAGAACCCTCTTGGCCGAGAGAGTGGGCAAGGCATTCTCCACTACAATTAAATTCTAGCCCAGACAGTCAGGACAGTAGATGCCTCCTCTGTTGTTCCGGTGGTCGAAGCCGGACACGACTTGACTATCACACATACCAGATCCACAATCCCCGATTTTTTTTTTTTTGATTTTTTTTTTTTCACAGAAACGCTGAACTCAATTTAATTTGTGAGCAATATGTAGCTGCAATTTATGATATAAACCAAACTGTATTTTAAAGTGCGTTTTTGATAAAAGGTTGTTTTTGCTGTGCTCGGCATAGGTACTGCATTAAATCACATTGTTTTTCCTTTTGTTGTTGTTTTTGTTGTTTTTTGTCACACCATATTTCTCTGTGTGAAAGTCTGGCTACTCTCCCTGGGGAGAGCGTGTCACTACAGTGCAGCACCACCAATATATTCTTCGGTATCATCATCATCATCATCATCAGTAGTAGTAGTAGTAGTAGTAGTAGTAGTGTCTGTAAAGGTAATTGCTTTACTGTCAAAGTGGGATTTTCCTCGTGATCTTTTTTTTGTTTGTTTGTTTTTTGTTTGTTTGTTTGGTTGTTTTGTTGGTTTTTGGTTTTGTTTTTTTGTTTGCCACTGACAACCCTTTGCGTACAGGAATCACGAATTTTCAAAATCATATTTACAAAATATAAAAGGTAAGCATCACCATCTTTCACCGTTAGGGTAAAAGACAACAACAATAAAACAAAAAACCCAGCTCTTTACCAGGACATTGGGTTTAGGTGTAGGTCAGGCATCTGGCCCCCTACACCCCCTTCCCCCAGAGAAAAGGGCACAGAAGTGGTGCAGCGTGTAGAGATCAGGGCGCACACTTTAGCACCTCCTGGACACTGAAGTGATCGTCAAACTGGAGCTGGGGGCTGTGCACACGAGAAGCAAGACACAGGGAGGAGCATGGTTCTCAAGAACCACCACCAAGGGCAGTAACTCCGTCGTCTCGCCTCGCCTCCTCCTCCCTCTTCCTCCTCTTCCTCCTCCTTCTCCTCCTGTTCCTTCTCTTCCTCCTCCTCCTTCTCTTCCTCCTTCTCTTCCTTCTCTTCCTCCTCCTCCATCTCTTCCTGTTCCTTCTTTTCTTCCTCCTTCTCTTCCTCCTTCTCTTCCTGTTCCTTCTTTTCTTCCTCCTCTTCCTGTTCCTTCTTTTCTTCCTCCTTCTCTTCCTCCTTCTCTTCCTGTTCCTTTTTTTCTTCCTCCTTCTCTTCCTCCTCCTTCTCTTCCTGTTCCTTTTTTTCTTCCTCCTGCTCTTCCTGTTCCTTCTCTTCCTCCTCCTCCTCCTCCTCCTCCACCTCCTCCTCCTCCACCTCCTCCTCCTTCTCTTCCTCCTCCTCCTCCACCTCCTCCTCCTTCTCTTCCTCCTCCTTCTCCCTCTTCTCCTCCTGTTCCTTCGCCTCTTTTTTCCCCAGGGATCCTGGCTCTCCTCTCTGTCCTTATCGTCCCCGCCACAGTTGTGGGACCAGCACACAGGGATTTCCTCCTGCCCCCTCCCCACCACACACCCACACCCACCCACCCACCCACACACACTTCACCTCCCAAATTACTGAATAGCCCCTGGACTGGACATCTTTTGCCTTTCGTCCATCCTTCCTCATTTGTATTCCCCAAATCGCCTCTGATGTATGTATAATTACCACTCTCTCTCTCTCTCTCTCTCTCTCTCTCTATATATATATATATATATATATATATATATATATGTGTGTGTGTGTGTGTTGTGTGTGTGTGTGTGTGTGTGTGTGTGTGTGTGTGTGTGTGTGTGTGTGTGTTTCATACACACATCTCTCTCTATATATGTATATGTATAAGTTAACAGTTTTTCGATTGTCCTGTTGGCGTAAGGCAGGGATGTATGTTAAGCCCTTTATTGTTTACGTTGTTTGTTAACGAAATTGCATCAGCAACTGAAAACAGTGGTATTCATGGAATTCAGTTTTTGCCTGATTTATTAGAGTTGTACATTCTTCTGTTCACAGATGATATTGTACTGCTATCTAACACTGCGAATGGTCTGCAAAATCAAATTGATATTCTGAATAATGCATGTAAAACACTCTTCTTGAGTGTAAATATTGACAAGACTAAAGTGATGGTTTTTCGAAAGGGTGGCTTTTGGGGAAGAAATGAACAGTGGAATATCGATGGAAATGCTCTAGAAGTAGTGAATGAATATATTTATCTAGGGTTTGTTTTTACGACAAAAATGAGTATAAACAGAGGGGCAGAGACCTTAGCAGTAAAAGGCAAACATGCATGTGTTGAGTGTATAAGATATATAACGAAGCTGAATGATATTTCCAAAGGATGTCTTTTTCAAAATATTTGAAGTTCAGGTACAACCCATTCTTTTCTACGCTTCTGAGATGTGGGGTCTCAACAGGTTCATTCCTATGCATGTTAACATTTTGAACATACCACTAAAAGTACCAAACAAGTTTGCATACGGAGAATTGGGGCGTTATCCGCTGTATATAAATAGTGCTGTGAGGTGTATCAGGTACTGGTTAAGGGTGTTTAATATGAATGTGCACCGATTACCTAGACAGGCATATTTGATGATGTTTAACCTGGAAGAAAGGGGAAAAAATGCTGGGTGTCTTTAGTCAAAAATACTTTATTTAGACTTGGATTTGGGTATGTCTGGTTGCAACAGGGCGTGGGTTGTGAGCAAACTTTTTTTGTCATTATTTAAGCAAAGAATGAACGATATATTTATGCAAGAGTGGGACGAGTCAGTAATGACTATATATATATATATATATATATATATATATATATATATATATATATCATATCTACAGACTGTTCAAAACTGGTTTTGAATGTGAGCAATATTTTGATTTTGTGGATAAAAGGTGTCTAAGGGACTGCTTGATAAAATTACAGCTTCGTTTGCTCCCAGTAAATGGATCATTTTTCAGGAGAATATTCAAATGTATATCAAATTACGCATGTAAACGTTGTAACGTGGTTGAAGATCAAAATCATTTTATAAACAGTTGTGACCTCTACAATAACTCAAGGCAAAAACATCTTAACTTTGAAGGTCAATCATATATTCACTTGCTGAAGAATGGTTCTATTTACAGTATTCGTAAACTCTGTGTTTACATATTTAATGCCCTGAAGATACAACAGGAATTCGCTGACAGCAATGAAGAAATTTAGAATTAATTTACAATGCACAAGAGGCACTCTTGTTCTACAGGTTTACGTTAGTACGTATTTTACATTGTGTTGTCGCTACGAGATCACTATATTGTGTACTTTGGCCTCTTTCTTGGGAGCGGAGGCTGGAGATTAAAGTTTTTGTTCTTGTTCTTGTTCTTGTTCTCTCTCTCTCTCTCTCTCTCTCTCTCTCTCTCTCTCTACACACACACACACACACACACACACACACACACACACACACACACACACACACACATATATATATATATATATCCTAGGTGTATTGTTCAGATAAAGCGTGTAACCCTGAAGTGGGGTAAGGGGTAGCAGACTAGACAAGCGGGTGCCTGAGTGGGTGGGTAGGTGCGAAAATATTGATTTTTAATTTCCTATCGGGTATTGAGAGCGAGGATCGGGGTGGGGGTGGGGGTTATTTTCTGACATGGTTCTGGAACTGTGGTTTCTGCAAACAGCACGGTGAGGCGACAACTTTTTGGCTGCCAGTCGAAGAAAGTGGCATCTTGCACGTGCCTTTGGACCTCTGACCTCCCTCCCCCTTCCCCCTTTCTCCTCTAATTCATTCACCTTCCCCACTTCTCTCCCCTGCTGGCGGGGGGGGGGGGGGGGGGGGGGGGGAGTGGCCAGGATCATAATTATCGATCTGCTGAACCGGGAGGTGGGGGGTGAGGTGGGGAGGGTGGGGGTTATGGGATGGGTGGGTGGGGGTGAAGGTATGTGAGAAGGAAGAGAGGAGGTGGGGGGTGGGGAGGGGGTGTGTGTGCGGGGGATGGGGGGTGGGGAGGGTGTGTGTGTGCGGGGGATGGGGGGTGGGGAGGGTGTGTGTGTGCGGGGGATGGGGGGTGGGGAGGGTGTGTGTGTGCGGGGGATGGGGGGTGGGGAGGGTGTGTGTGTGCGGGGGATGGGGGGTGGGGAGAGGGTGTGTGTGCGGGGGATGGGGGGTGGGGAGAGGGTGTGTGTGCGGGGGATGGGGGGTGGGGAGAGGGTGTGTGTGCGGGGGATGGGGGGTGGGGAGAGGGTGTGTGTCCGGGGAATGGGGGGGGGGTACAGACATGGTGAGGAAGCATCAGTAATGTGAGAGGTGGGAAGGTGTGTTTTTGTTTCATTTTGTTTTATCATTATCATCATCATTAGTATCAGCATTGTATCATTATTACTATTGTTGTTGTTGTTGTTGTTGTTATTATAAGGGTTGCGGGGGAGTAGGGGGGCGGAGAGGAGGGGGGGGGGGCATTGGCAGTGAACGAAGGGAGTGTGTGTGTGTGTGTGTGTGTGTGTGTGTGTGTGTGTGTGTGTGGTGGGGTGGGGGTGGGCACGTTTTAGAGGAGGAAGCTGAGATGACAGAGTGTGTGTTAAATTTTCTGCTTGTGGGTAAGGGGTTGGGTAGAAGGCTGTGTGGATGAGGGGGTGTGGTGCATGATGAGGAAAGACAGGCTGTGTGGATGAGGGGGTGTGGTGCATGATGAGGAAAGACAGGCTGTGTGGATGAGGGGGGTGTGATGCATGATGAGGAAAGACAGGCTGTGTGGATGAGGGGGTGTGGTGCATGATGAGGAAAGACAGGCTGTGTGGATGAGGGGGTGTGGTGCATGATGAGGAAAGACAGGCTGTGTGGATGAGGGGGTGTGGTGCATGATGAGGAGAGACAGGCTGTGTGGATGAGGGGGTGTGGTGCATGATGAGGAGAGACACAGGCAGTGTGGATGAGGGGGTGTGGTGCATGATGAGGAAAGACACAGGCTGTGTGGAT
>NC_134881.1:2294127-2296627 GCF_041734735.1 Babylonia areolata | reverse complement strand
AGATATCAAAATGCAAATTTCCATCCCTCTCTCTCTCTCGCTCTCTCTCTCTCTCTAGCTCTCTCTCTCGAACCTTTATCGTATGCAAATTCCAACAATCTGCATTTTAAAGACGTGATTTTGAAACGGAGCGAGGGGCCCGCAGGACATGGCTTCAGTATCTGCTAGATATCTTGGCCGCGACAGTTAGTGCAAAGAAATTTGTTATTTTTTTTCCCGATTGTTTCCATCCACCGAAACGAGCGAAGTCTTCTTGTTCCGAAATGGCGGGTGGTTGTGTTGTGTTGTTGTTGTTGATGGCGTGTACCACCACCACCACCACCACCATTTGCCTGTCAGCTCGTTCACTCGTTCAGTCAGTCGCCTCCATATGTCTGTCTCTCTCTGTGTCTCTGTCTCTGTCTCTCTCTGCTTCAGTGCTGAAAGATTTCTATCTCTCCAGATGCACTGATGAAGTGTTTGGGGGGCGTGGGGGGAGAGAGAGAGAGAGTCAGAGACAGACAGAGACAGAGACAGAGAGACAGAGATAGAGAGACATAGACAGACAGACAGAGACAGACAATAAGAGGGAGACAGGCAGAGACACAGAGACGGAGACAGAGAGACAGAGGGAGACAGACACATAAAGACAGAGACAGGACAGACACAGACAGAGACAAAGAGAGAGGGGGGAGTGAGAGAGGGGAGAGAGACAGGACGTAGACAGGGACAGGACAGAGACAGAGAGGGGCAAAGAGACACAGACAGAGAGAGAGAGAGAGGGGAGAGTGAGAGAGGGGAGAGTGAGAGAGGGGAGAGTGAGAGAGGGGAGAGAGACAGGACGTAGACAGGGACAGGACAGAGACAGAGAACGACAAAGAGACAGAGAGAGAGACAGAGAGAGGGGAGAGAGAGAGAGGGGAAGAGGACGAAGACAGGACAGAGACAGAGAGGGACAAAGAGACACAGACAGAGACAGAGAGAGAGGGGGGGAGAGAGAGAGGGGAGAGTGAGAGAAGGGAGAGAGACAGGACGTAGACAGGGACAGGACAGAGACAGGGAGGGACAGAGAGACACAGACACAGACAGAGAGAGGGGAGAGTGAGAGAGGGGAGAGAGACAGGACGTAGACAGGGACAGGACAGAGACAGAGAGGGGCAAAGAGACACAGACAGAGACAGAGAGAAGGGAGAGAGAGAGGATTAGCTTTACACGGTAATGTGCGCTGTTTGAAAAGGGTTCATCATCACCATCATCATCAACATTATTATTATTATTATTATTATTATTATTATTATCGTCGTCGTCGTCATCATCATCTTCTTCAGTTTCAGTTTTTAAAGGAGGCGTCGCTGCATTCGGACAATTCCATATTCGCTACACCACATCTGCTAATGAATGCCCGACAGCTGCATAACCCAACGATCAAGTCAGTCCTTGTGTGCATGTCTATCACTGTATTTCTGTACAGATCAGAGTGGACTTCTTCAGAATGTTGCCCGAAGCCAACACTTTCTTAGTGCGCTAAGTGCATGCTGCACACGGGACCTCGGTTTATCGTCTCATCCGAATGACTAGATGTTCAGTCTGATTTTCAAGTCGAACTTGGGGGAAAGGGCGAGAGTTGTTTTTTTTTTTTTCCATACATGGTTAGAAATATTGTTTTTATATGCTATTTCTAATTAAAGGTAAGTATGGCAATCATTTCATTTTGTAGCTATGTATTTCACATGCGATCGTAGCGTTATATTCTTCGATTTTGTATCTTGAAGCAATATAATGTTCAAAAGCGTGAACATCTGGAAGGCATTTACCTAACTTACATTTATATAGGCAGATATGCGTCTTAACCATTCGGCAATATCCACATTTCTTCCCGTGTACTGTTTCGTATCTTAGACGAAAGCAAAATGTAAATTGGTTAACAACACTGTAATATATACTCTACATTTCTTCCCCTCCACTATTTTATTGGCCTTCTTTTTAAGGCATTCGAGAGGGAAGAAAAGGAAAGTATATTACAGGGCCCTTCAATGTCTTGCAATTCAGGGAAAGTTACAAATATCTTCTGTTCATTCCACATTTTCGAAGAACTCTCTCTCAGCTTGTATACACTTCATCATCCGCACAAACCGAGTTGTCATGACACCAGCCCACGTGACCTGGGGTACGTCCATAATGAGACCCTCGAAGAAGGCTCGAGCATCTTCTGCACACTGAAACTCCCCCCCCCCCCCCCCCCCCCCCCCATCAACTGCTGCTTCACCTCAGGGAACAAAAACCAACCACAAGGGGCTGAGTCAGAATACGGGGGATGAGTGACCAGATGTACACCGTTCTCTTTCAGGAAGTGTAGATTGATTTGGCAGCAGCTGTGTGAGCTCAGGCATTGTCATGGTGCAGCAGTAGCCCTCCTGTTCCACTTCTTGGACGGCGTACACACCGTGCTTCAAACACCTTTGGGAGGTAGTGACGTGCCACTCAGTCCTTTCTTGGACAGCGTACACACCGTGCTTCAAAC
>NC_134881.1:2279127-2281627 GCF_041734735.1 Babylonia areolata | reverse complement strand
AGGGGTGTAGGGGTGGGAGGGTAAGGTGGTGGGGAGTGGGGGGGAGGTTGGGGCGGGGATGTTTCTTTTTCTCTCCCCCCCCCCCCCCCTCCCTTTTCTCCCCCTTGCCGCTTTTGGGGTTTGGTGTTGAGTGTGAGGCTGTGTTCTCTACTCGGTGGGTGATGTTCCAATGTAAGGGGAGGGAGGGGGTCGGAGAGGACACTTCAGGTAGTATTTTTGCGTCCCTTTGGTTTTGGTTTGGTTTTTTCTTTCTTGTAGACTGGAAAATCGGCCACTCTTCAGACAACTTATATAAAAAAAAAAAAAAAAATTAAAAAAGAAAGAACGTAATAGATGAATAGGGAGATAAATGAATGAATAATTTAATGAATGAATAGATAGATAGATAGATAGATAGATAGATAGACAGATAGATGGATGAATAAATGAATAAATAAACGAATAAATATTAATGAACCAATGAGTAAACAGACGAAAACGAGAATACCACAGTGATGAAGCTGGTGATGATGACAGTAAGAATGATACCAACAATAATGAAAAGGAGCCAAAATGCAAAGAAAGGAGCTAAGAATTTGTTTTAAACGAAAGAATAGGAGAAAGACGGAGGAGCGGATATCCGTAAGAAGAAGAAGGAGGAGGAGGAGGAGGAGAACAAGAAGAAGAAGAAGAAGAATGATTGATTGGTTGACTCTTTAATGGGTAAAGAATTCGCGTAGTAAAGGCCTTTTTACAATTCTGCCCTTTTAACGACAGAAAACATTAAAATAAAGAACGACACAAAACATAGAAATAAAGAAATAAAATGAAATAAAATAAAATAATAAGAACGACGAATAAGAATAGTAACTGGAATAGTCTATTAAAAGTAACAAAACAATGAAAAGAACAATTGGTACATTATCACGTACACACACACACACACACACACACACACACACACACACACACACACTTACTGTTCATTTGCCAGCACGATCACACATACATTCAATTTTTCATTCATCATGGCATGGCAGCTAGTGGACTGAGTACAAGCAAGCATTTGCAAAAGGCAGCGAGTCGGTTAATCAAAAGTATCGAACAGAAATATTTTTATGTTAGACTTAAAGAGAGATATGGCTGGAATTTGACATGTCTTTGGAAGCATGCTCCATTCTATGCTTCCATTAAATGAGAGATTCATCTTAAATAAATCAATTTTAGACTTTGGGACAATAGCTCTGTCTGATTAACGTTGGAACTGGAAACAAAATAATGATTTTAAATATTGCCAGTGCAATCTTGCCTCCTATTTGGAGAGTCACAGTCCTTCAGAAAAGACTAAGCTGTAAATGACTTCCCATTGCAATGGGGA
Source organism: Babylonia areolata (assembly GCF_041734735.1). NCBI lineage: Eukaryota > Metazoa > Mollusca > Gastropoda > Neogastropoda > Buccinidae > Babylonia > Babylonia areolata. The sequence goes on along the minus strand of NC_134881.1, from coordinate 2,280,270 downwards.
AACCATTGATCATACAGCTCTCGCTTTATTATCTCCTGCAACTCATTTTATTTTATAACCTTTTTTTTATTTTTCAATTTTGATTACAGATATATATTTAACATAGTACTTGAATACATAAATAGGATAAGAAAGAGTACATAATAAATTAAACATAAGAAGGTCTGTAACTGGAAATTAATTAGTGTGTAGTGTAAAAACAAAAGGGGGGGGGGGGAATCCACGAGAACCACAGTCATTCAAAATGTATAGGAAAAAGGCATAAAATGCCAAACACAATGAACTCCCCTGTCCTCAAAGGAGAAGGCTGTCCCAATTCCCCCTTAAACTCCACAAGGCGTGAAGTGGGTTGGACAGCGTGCTGTCTATCAGTGCCCCGACCGGTTGGAATTCACTGCCTTTCATATTAGTCCCAGAAATACACCAACTTTTATATTGTGAATCAAACTCAACAACAATTTGGTTGTGCGCTGGACTGTCAATCAAATAAAATAATTTACTTGTTACATTTTTTAATGAAATCATTTTTGTGATCTTGTGTTGCTGTTTTTGTTTTGTTTTTTTCTGATCTGAAGAAGCTTCTTTTTTATTGTATGTGCTTAGATTTTATGACAGGGTCTACTGGCCCAAATTATTTCAGTGATTCAATGTTCGGCACTGAGCTCTCTCTCTCTCTCTCTCTCTCTCTCTCTCTCTCTCTCTCTCTCTCTCTCTCTCTCTCCTCCTCCTCCTCCTCCTCCTCCTCCTCCTCCTCCTCCTCTTCCCTCGCGTCTTCTCCACCCCTTATACATCCACATCGTTTTTGCCCGTCCCCCCTCTCTCTTCCTCCTCCTCCACCCCCTTCTCCCCTCCCTCCCCCAAATACTCTAACCCCCAGCCCCCTACCTAACCCCCAATCCCATACACCCCCCTCCCCCCCGCCACCCAGCCACCCTGTCTCACCATGTTACAGCATGTCGTCTCCTCCCTTCCCCTTATCCATTGATACGGGGTCCTTTAGAGGAGAAAAGATTAGGCACCCCTACTGTTTTTATGGGCCGGACTTTTTTTCTTTAAGCGCGCGAGAGAGGGACATGGGGGGGGCACGAGGGAAAGGGGGGGTATGGATCCACCTTTCTTTTTATGAAGCCCACATAAACCGGC
>NC_134881.1:2266627-2269127 GCF_041734735.1 Babylonia areolata | reverse complement strand
GTGTGTGTGTGTGTGTGCGTGTGTGTGTGTGTGTGTGTGTGTGTGTGTGTGTGTGAGTGTGTGTGTGTGTGTTGCGGGCGTGGGGGGAAGGGGGTTAGAAGGGGGCCGGGGGGGGGGGGGGGGGGGGGGGTGGGGTGGTGAGACGGGGTTGAGAGGAAAGAAGAGAAGACACCCCCCCTGAACAATGATTCACAAATTTGCAGAAGGCTATGAATAATTTGCCCATAAAGAGAGAAGTCGTTCCCGCCGATTGGGACACCCCAGGGGGGTCCGACCACGGACAGTCTGGGTTCACCCTTTCCGTATGTCAGAAAGCGATCTGCCCACTCTCGTGCTGTTGGCCGCCACATGTCCGCGGATACTTCTTCTTTCCTTCCTCTTCTGTCCTCCTTCTTCTTCTTTCCTTCCTCTTCTTTCTTCTTCTTCTTCTTCTTCTTGCACACCCGCGCGACCTCTAGAACCGAGTGGTTGGAATATATGAATGTTTAACCAGGTTGTCTCGCTTTGGTGGCAGTCCTGCCCACACAGCGACAACTGTTTCGCGCGTTCGGACATCCGTCTCCCTAGGGAGTCGGTATAGTGTAGCGGCGGGCTTTAGCCTGAAACGGCTTTTTTTGCTTGGCGAAGAGGGTTATGGACAGGAGTCATATATGAGGCTCTTTTTTTTCCTCTTTCTTTCTTTGTTTTCTTTCTTTCTTTTCCCCCCTCCCCCCCCCCCCCCCTGTCCCCACCAATCCCCCACCCGCCAACCCCTCTTCAACAACGAAGAACAATGCCAGCCTACACCCCCCCCTCCCCCTCCCCCTTTTTTTCTGCGCTTTTGTTGCGTCCCTTGGTGTAGCGTCTTAAAATTTACATGCTTTCTTTTGTGACCAATGGCGGATCTCGCCCGTGTAAATGAGACTGAGCGCAAGAAGTCGTGCGGTGTCGTTTTTCTTTTTCGATTTCGATTTGAAATGGCGATTTGCATTCCATGGGGAGCTTTTGTGTGTGAGTGGGAGGTGTTTGCGTGCAAGTTGTGATGATGGATAACTCCGACGGTTTTTTTGTTTGTTTTTTTTTTCTTTTTCTTTCTTTCTTTTTAATGTATCACTTTTTTCTCTTCTTATTGTGGAGTGAAGAAAAACTTTCAATGTTCTCATGCCGTTTCAAAAAAATTATTTATGGTTAATTTTCTGAGGGCACCATTGTTAGTCTTGCTGGCTGGCTGAAAGGTGAAAACGCCTTTTTTCAGATATTGCCATCTCTCTGTCTCTGTCTGTTTCTTTCTGTCTCTGTCTGTGTTTCTCTCTGTCTGTGTTTCTCTCTGTCTCTGTCTCTGTGTCTCTCTGTCTGTGTTTCTCTCTGTCTCTGTCTGTGTTTCTCTCTGTCTCTGTCTGTGTTTCTCTCTGTCTGTGTTTCTCTCTGTCTCTGTCTCTGTGTCTCTCTGTCTGTGTTTCTCTCTGTCTCTGTCTCTGTGTTTCTCTCTGTCTCTGTGTTTCTCTCTGTCTCTGTGTTTCTCTCTGTCTCTGTCTGTGTGTCTGTCTGTCTGTGTTTCTCTCTGTCTCTGTCTGTGTTTCTCTCTGTCTCTGTCTCTGTGTTTCTCTCTGTCTCTGTGTCTCTCTGTCTCTGTGTTTCTCTCTGTCTCTGTCTGTGTGTCTCTCTGTCTGTCTGTCTGCCTGTCTGTGTGTCTCTCTGTCTGTCTGTCTGCCTGTCTGTGTGTCCCTCTGTCTCTGTCTGTGTGTCTCTCTGTCTCTGTGTCTCTCTGTCTCTGTGTGTCTCTCTGTCTGTGTGTCTTTCTGTCTCTGCGTTTCTCTCTGTCTCTGTCTGTGTGTCTCTCTGTCTGTGTTTCTCTCTGTCTCTGTGTTTCTCTCTGTCTCTGTCTGTGTGTCTCTCTGTCTGTCTGCCTGCCTGTCTGTCTGTCTGCCTGTCTGTCTGTATGCCAGTCTGTCTGTCTGTCTCCTTCTCTCTCTCTAGTTCAGTATTGTTCTGAACGCAGTGAATGTGCGGATGCAAGCTAGGAAAATGTAAATATTTCCGTTCTACTCAGTGCATGTCATCACTCATGTTCTGGGCCAGAGGTCCATTAGAATATTTTTCTTTTATGTTTGAGTCTCGCTCTATCTCTGTCTCCTTCTCTGTCTGTCTGTCTGTTTGTCGTGTTTGTCTCTCTCTCTTTCTTCTTCTCCGTCACAGCTACACACAGAGTTGTTTGTGTCTCGGAAGTACATGGTACATGAATGGTCTTTTTCTGCATTTCGAAATTATTTACGAGAGATAGGCAAATGCATAGCGTATATATATATATATATATATATATATATATATATATATATATATATATATATATATATATATGTGTGTGTGTGTGTGTGTGTGTGTGTGTGTGTGTGTGTGTGTGTGTGTGTGTGTATAGAGAGAGAGAGAAGCAGGTTTTTAAATTTTGTGCAAATAACCTTACTTTTATTTTGACAATTATGCTGTGTTAAAACGCCTGGTATTAATTATTTCATTTAATTCA
>NC_134881.1:2236627-2264127 GCF_041734735.1 Babylonia areolata | reverse complement strand
TTCAATCCTCTAAAGCAACACCCACACATATTCTCTCACTGTTTCAGTGGTGGCACTCAGCAAGGAAATAATCAATATGAATTTAGGCTGCGTTGAGACCACGAGGACGCACCAGAGGAAATCCTGCCCTGGTGTTGCGTCTCTGTGGGGCGTTTAGTGGTGCCTGTTATGATTTTATCTATTCACAACACCACTTGTTTATTACCTTTTAACCAGCAATTTCTTGATTGTCAGATCTGTCCTGTGTTGATTAAAGGCTGGGCACTTTTGGGAAATTACCAAAGTATTGTGCACTTTAAATCATATGATCAATTTGAGAAACGAAAGGAGAACAATGTCTGGAGTCTTTTCATTTCTTCTGCAAGTTACATACCCCTTGGAATAATCTTATTCTCTCTTGTTGGAAAAATACAAGACACAATAAATGCTGTTTGACTGCAAATCCATATTTTGTGAGCATTTGGCTATCTATGTGTACTCAACATTAAGTGAAACAATTTATCCACAATTTCTTTACTTGTGAATCACGCGCAGTGCAGTTACGCCACAGGCAGGTCATCAACACGACTGACTACCCAAGACAGCAGCAGTCTCAGTTGGGTAAACCCCCCACTGACATTGTGTGGGACAAGTGAAAGCCATCATCCAGGCCTTGTTTATTTGCCATCCATCTTCATCACGCCCTCCCCCTCCTCCTGCACGCTGTCTGCTGAAGTCAATCAGGCGTGTGTGGTGCGTGCGTCTGCAGCAGTTAGTGACCCCATCACCGCTCGCTTCACATCAAAGCGGCTTTTGTTTGGCAACGATGTACGAGTGGGAAGACGGTGAATGCATCAGTAGTGCATGGCTCTGTGTGGAGTCGTGTGCCATCGTCCGACACACACGCTCTGACTTGACAGTCAATGACATTCATCTGACAAGGGTTTTTGTGCCGATTCATTAGGCTTGCTACTTTACCATGCGTGTTCTCTCCCTTTGCTTCCGCTGTGTCTTTCTGCTCTTGTTAGAGGATTTTTCTGTTGTTTATTGATTTTGCTTTTTATTAATGATTATCTTATAATTATAAAATATCCATTCATTATTATTATTTATTTATTTTATTTATTTATTTTTTTTTTTGTTCATGTATTCTTTTTCTTTCTCAAGACCTGACTGATCGCGTTGGGTCACACTGCTGGTCAGGCATCTGCTTAGCAGATGTGGTGTCGTGTGTATGGATTTGTACAAACACTGTGATGCCTCCTCCAGTAACTGAACTGAACTGAACTGAACTTTACAAACGATAAAACCATTAGTATATGATAAGTAATTTTATGGTGATATATAAAAGATATATAATTTGTTTTGTTTTGTTTTTGTTTAACAAAACCCATTAATACACAGTGTGTGTGTGTGTGTGTGTGTGTGTGTGTGTGTGTGTGTGTGTGTGTGTGTGTGTGTGTGTGTGTGTGTGTGTATGTGTGTGTGTGTGTGTGTGTGTGTGTGTGTGTGTGTGTGTGTGTGTGTGTGTATGCATGTATATACAAAAGCAAGCATATAATTATGTGCGTGCATAAAACAAAAAACAGAGAATGAGAGAGAGAGATGAGGTGGAGAGAGAAAGTGAGAAAGAGAGCAGAAGAGAGAGAAAAGGGCACAGAAAGAGAGAGAGAGAGAGAGAGAGAGAGAGAGAGAGAGAGAGACAGAGAGAGAGAGAGAGAGAGAGAGAGAGAAGTGTGGGCAAACAGAATCAGTGATACAAAGACGGAGGTGAGCGGGAACAGACGTAAACACACGCACGCACTGACACATACAATCACACACACACACACACACACACACACACACACACACACACACACACACACACACACACACACAATCACACAAACACACACACACACACACACAAAAACACACACACACACATACACACACACACACACACACACACACACACACACACACACACACACACACACACACACACACACACACACACACACACACACACACACACACACACACACACACACACACAGATAAAGCGCTGGGAGGCAAAACAAAAGAAGAAAGCACATTCAGCAATAAATGATCAGTTCGGGGAAGAAAAAAAATCTCCGCCAAGAATTTTTTTTTTCCATGAGATACTTTTACGACAGCTCTCTTCAAAACATTTCCCTTCTCCTCTCTCCTCCCTCCCCCCGCACCCCCCCCCCCCCCCCCCCACACACACACCCCAACCCACCCCCTTACTCTACACTCCCCCCACACAATATTCCCCCTTCCCACCTCCCTAGCTCCTCCTCGCCACCCCCTCCCACCCCCGCCACCTCCAGCCCCCTTCCTCCCTTTCCCCCTACCCCCCACCCCCCTCCCCTCTTACCACCCTCCACCTCCCTTGTCCATCCGTTGATTTATCTGTTTCCACTTGAAGGGCACTCTGTCCTTTTTTTGGTGATTTCAAACTAATGTCTCCCTTGCCTTGCTCACACGGACGCACAAGATGGAGAATAGGGAAAGAAAAAGGAAAGAAAACTGGAGAAAGAGAGAGAGAGAGAGAGAGAGAGAGAGGGGGTGGTGGTGGTGATGAAGAAGATATGAAGGGAAGGAGGGAATGAATCAACAATGAAAAAAAAAAGAAGAGGGAAGGACGAAAGGAGGAATGAAAGAGAAAGGAAGGAGGGAAACAAACGAAAGCAGGATGAAAAACAGAAGAAAAGGAAAAAAAAAAAAAAAAAAAAAGGGGGGGGGGGGGGGACGAAAAAGAAACAGGCAGAAAGAAAGAAAGAAAGAATGTGTGGAAATAAAGAAGAACGAAAGGAGGGAAGAAAAAAATGAAAGAAGGAAGAAAAAAAGAGGAAAGAATGAAGAAAAAAAAAGGGGAAAGAATGAAGAAAAGGAGAGCAGGGACAGAAAGGAAGGAAGGATTGAAGAAGAAAAGAAGGAAGGATGAAAGAAAGAAAAAAAAAACAAGAAGAAAGAAAGGAAAGAAGGAAAAAGAGGGGGGGAAGGAAACATGGAAAATGGAATGAAAGAAAGGAGGGAAAGAAAGAAGGAAGGAAGGATAGAAGAAAGAAATAGCGTAATGGATGGGAGGAAGGATAGAAAGAAGGAAGGAAGGAAACAAATAACTGTAGATGGTGGAACTGAAGAGTACAATGGAGGTGATAGATAGGTAGGTAGGTAGAAAGGATTGGGAAGAATCGGCTCAACACTGAACAGAGCAAATCTCTGCACACACACACACACACACACACACACACACACACACACACACACAACCCACACATTTATGTTTATGTGTATGTTGCATTCATGTACGTGAAATAAAAAAAAAAGACAGAAAGAAACTAAAAGCAGTAGAAACAAAGGGAAAAAAGAACGACGTATAGAAGAAGAAGAAGGAGAAGAAGAAGAAGAACAACAACAACAACAACAACAAAACAACTACAAGTACAACATTAACTACAACAAACAAAACAAGAGAAAAGAAGAAAAATACAGTGGAAAAAAAAAGAGAAAAAAAAAAAAGGCGCGGGTGGCTTTACCATCCCAACTTTCGCAAAACAGCCAGCCCCTGCCTGGTCTAAAGGAGCAGCCATGTTGTTATAATGAAGGGACGCTACTCTGGTCACGCAGGCGGCACAACTCAAATGAAGTGACAGGCTAAGTCCCTCGCCTTTTGTAAGATTGCATGCAGGTGTCAAAAACACTGGTTTGTCTGCGTCACGTGAAAGCCGCGTACCATGCAAGGACCATAACAACTGACAACCGCCATACATTTTGTCTGCGAACAACGAGGACAAACAGAAAAGAAGGAAAGTTTTTTTTGTTTTTTTGTTGTTGTTTTTTTTACAGGGAGGTTATAGAACGATTGGTGTGTGTATGTGTGTGTGTTTGCGTGTGTGCGTGCGTGCATGCGTTCTTGTGTGTGTGTGTGTGTGTGTGTGTGTGTGAGGACGTTTGGAGAACAGGGAGAGGAGCAGGTGTGAGTGGGAGGGTGAGGGAGTAGTTTGGGTGGTGGTGGGGGGCGTGGGGGGTGGATATAGGAGGGTGTGAGAGGAGCAGAAGAGCCCAGTTCTAGGATGTGGCGGACAATTTTGATGAATGGGACATATTCATTTACTTTGGAAAGAAAAGAGAGAGAGAAAAAAATGGAAACGGATTTTTTTTTGTGTGTGTTGAAAATGAATGACATCAAGTCACTCTTATTGCGCGCGCATACTTACATACACACGTAAACGCGCGCGCGCGCCCGAGGGAGTGTAAACAACTCCTTCCTTTCCCAATGTCTTTCACAGTGTGGCCATGGCTGTGCCCGTGTCCGTTTCTGTACATCTCTCTGTCTCTCCCGTTCATACATGTAGATCTCTGTCTCTCCCTTTCATACATGTAGATCTCTGTCTCTCCCGTTCATACATGTAGATCTCTGTCTCTCCCTTTCATACATGTAGATCTCTCTGTCTCTCCCGTTCATACATGTAGATCTCTGTCTCTCCCTTTCATACATGTAGATCTCTCTGTCTCTCCCGTTCATACATGTAGATCTCTGTCTCTCCCGTTCATACATGTAGATCTCTCTGTCTCTCCCGTTCATACATGTAGATCTCTGTCTCTCCCGTTCATACATGTAGATCTCTGTCTCTCCCTTTCATACATGTAGATCTCTGTCTCTCCCGTTCATACATGTAGATCTCTCTGTCTCTCCCTTTCATACATGTAGATCTCTGTCTCTCCCGTTCATACATGTAGATCTCTGTCTCTCCCTTTCATACATGTAGATCTCTCTGTCTCTCCCTTTCATAATGTAGATCTCTCTGTCTCTCCCGTTCATACATGTAGATCTCTGTCTCTCCCGTTCATACATGTAGATCTCTGTCTCTCCCGTTCATACATGTAGATCTCTGTCTCTCCCGTTCATACATGTAGATCTCTCTGTCTCTCCCGTTCATACATGTAGATCTCTGTCTCTCCCGTTCATACATGTAGATCTCTCTGTCTCTCCCGTTCATACATGTAGATCTCTGTCTCTCCCGTTCATACATGTAGATATCTCTGTCTCTCCCTTTCATACATGTAGATCTCTCTGTCTCTCCCGTTCATACATGTAGATCTCTGTCTCTCCCGTTCATACATGTAGATCTCTGTCTCTCCCGTTCATACATGTAGATCTCTGTCTCTCCCGTTCATACATGTAGATCTCTGTCTCTCCCGTTCATACATGTAGATCTCTCTGTCTCTCCCGTTCATACATGTAGATCTCTGTCTCTCCCGTTCATACATGTAGATCTCTGTCTCTCCCTTTCATACATGTAGATCTCTCTGTCTCTCCCGTTCATACATGTAGATCTCTCTGTCTCTCCCTTTCATACATGTAGATCTCTGTCTCTCCCTTTCATACATGTAGATCTCTCTGTCTCTCCCGTTCATACATGTAGATCTCTGTCTCTCCCGTTCATACATGTAGATCTCTCTGTCTCTCCCGTTCATACATGTAGATCTCTGTCTCTCCCTTTCATACATGTAGATCTCTGTCTCTCCCGTTCATACATGTAGATCTCTGTCTCTCCCTTTCATACATGTAGATCTCTCTGTCTCTCCCGTTCATACATGTAGATCTCTGTCTCTCCCGTTCATACATGTAGATCTCTCTGTCTCTCCCGTTCATACATGTAGATCTCTGTCTCTCCCGTTCATACATGTAGATCTCTCTGTCTCTCCCGTTCATACATGTAGATCTCTGTCTCTCCCGTTCATACATGTAGATCTCTGTCTCTCCCTTTCATAATGTAGATCTCTCTGTCTCTCCCGTTCATACATGTAGATCTCAACATAAGAAGAGATTAAAACTAGTCAAATAAGAATTCCCAATAGCTGACGATATACTAACCCCCCCACACACATACTCATGTTAAGACAAAAGGGTATTGCACAACAATATTAACAAATGAAAACATCCAACAAAAAAGGGTATAGATTACTAAAAATGACATGCGCGCACGCATGCACACACACACACACACACACACACACACACACACATACACACACACACGTTAAGACCATAAGGTATTGTACAACAATACATAAATAATCCTGGCGTGCAAGATTAGGGAAGATGAAGAAATTAAAGGCATAAATTTATTAGATACCATTTTTAAAATTAGTCAGTTTGCTGATGATACAACATTCACATTAGAAGGAGATAAAGAATCGTATGAAAAGTTGTTTGAAACACTAGAGGGATTTGAAGAATTTTCAGGGCTAAAAATTAACTATGATAAAACATTAAATGTCTGGTTAGGAAGAATGAAGAACTCAAAACGCCGGTATCTACTAGAAAAGAAAATGAAATGGAACCCCCCCCCCCCCCCCCAAATATAAACTTTTAGGCATTTGGTTCACAGAAGATCTATCAAAAATAACTGAAGTGAATACAAAAGACAAATTGATAGAAGCTAAGAGGCTTTTCAAGATTTGGTCAAAACGTATATGTACACCCTTGGTGGAATTGCTATTTTAAAATCACTTATACTTTCAAAACTCATTTACTTGTGGATTCTTCTTCCCAATCCCCCGGACAAAGAGATAAATCAACTACAGAAACTGTGCTATGAATTTATATGGGATGGCAAAACAGATAAGATTAAAAGAATATATACAGTACATAATGTTGGAAATGGAGGTTTGGGTATTCCAAATATACAAAAGTACATAGAGGCTCTAAAAATATCATGGATTAGGAAATTACACACAGGAACAGCAAAGTGGAAAAAAATACTCTTAGTCAAATCCCCTGAAATCAACTCCCTAGATCTGTACGGACCAAGACAATTTGTAAACACTGAATGTAATAGTTTCTGGAAAGATGTATATTGGGCATATGAGAATTTTACAAAACATGTTAGGTTAAAAGAAGCACAAGAGGCACTCGTAGAACCACTTTTTCATAACGACAAATTTAAAGTCGGTAATAAGACAGTTTATTTAAAAAATTGGACAAGTAAAGGTATTTTTTCTGGTTAGAGATATTGTAGATGAAAATGGGTGCTTCCTTAGTCATAAAGATTTCACAGAAAAATATTAGGTTAAAGTTAATTATTTACTGTATATGGGATTTATACGTTCCATTAAAAGTTACTTGCGCACAAACAATATTACTATCACAGACAAAACTTGCAATAAAGAACCAAAAGCACTGCAGATAATAGCTAATGTTAAGAAAGGATCTAAAATTTATTATGATATATTACTTGAACCAATTTTTCAAAACGATATAAATTCTTTTATCAAGTGGGAGCAAAAACTAGACATTGCAATAAATTGGGATACCACTATGAAACAAGTGAAAAACATAAAGGAAGTAAGATTGAAATGGTTCCAGATTAGAATATGTCATGGTATATTGGTTACAAACAAAATACTCAAAAAAATGGGAATAACAAATAGCGACATGTACAACTTCTGTAAAAATGAAATAGACACAATTCAACACTACTTGTGGCACTGTACATTTACTCACCTCTTTTGGGGGGACTTAGAGAATGTCTTGAAGGAAAAGTGTGAAAATTGTGCAAATGTAAAGTTTAATATAGAGTTAGTATTATTTGGAAATGATGATGTTACAAAAACAGGTGAAATATTTGACTACATCATTCTAGTGGCGAAACATTTCATTTATAAATGCAGAATAAATAAAATCAAACCATGTATAAAGTACTTCCTAACAGACCTAAGAAACATATATAAAACCGAAAATATATATACACTCGATGGAAATGATGTCCATAGCATTTTCCAGAAAATGGTGCCCATACATAAAAATGATTGAAGGCAACGAGGAGGAGTAGAGACAACCACGAATGTAACGTTTGTTCTTTTATTTATTTTTTTCCCCTTTCATTTACTTACTTGTTTTTAACAGTGCATGTGACTTTTTTGTTTGTTTTTTTTCTCGGTATGAAGACAGTGTTGTGTCATTTTCCCGATTTGCAGTTTAGGTGGTGCACAGTGGCAAATATTGTTGATTCCAGATGTTGGTTTTGTATGTATTAAATGTTAAACTCGAAAAAAATATTTATTAAAAAAAAAAAAAAAAACCATCAAGGGAATAAATCGTATATATAAGTAAAATGCACACACACACACACACACACACACACACACACAACGTATGCATGCACATAACATATGTCACGCCAATAAAATTAGAACATCAACATTAAGATACATGAAACCCAAGTAAAATAAGAAAATATTTAAAAATCACTTCCGATCACACACACACAGAAATACTTGCCCGTGCTCACCCGCTCAGTCCCACATGCACGCATAATGTCTGCTCCCATGCACTCGTCTGCTGGTGAAGTTCAGGTGTTGCTGTGGCGAGGGGGCTTGGGGTGGGTGGGAGGGTTCACTTAGTGTATTGGATGTTTTGATTGTGTGCGCGAATGGCTGTAGGAATGAATGAATTAATGTATCGAGATGTTCTTGCGCGTGGAGCTCTAAACCTACCACTTATGTCTGACCTTCTGCTGTTAATGTCATCATGTAGTGGGTGTCTTTCGTCGGTCAAAATTGTTATTAGTCTGTCAGTCAGTTTTCTATTGTGCATGTCACTAAAGGTGTCTTGTCTTATACCCACCACCCCACCCGCTTTCCTAATGAATTTTTTCAACCTGTCTTTGTCATGTTTGGTCAGGTTTCCCCCCAGCACACGGCTCCGTATGTTAAAACACTGCAGACAACAGATGTGTAAAACATTTGGAGCATCTGCTTGTATACATTAAAAGATTTCATTTTTCTAAGACAGTACATGCGACTGTTGCTCACAAGACAGCTTATTGTCGATTATCACACCAAGATATTTGTATGAGTCTACTTGTTCGACCACTTCATTTTTTGTGATGATTTTACTTAAACTTGAAAGTAAACATATTTCTAATAGATACTGAAGCAATTCCATGAAAAAAAAATGCATAAACATTCCTTTATTGAACAGCAGTTTGGACTTAAGCTGGAGAATGTTGAGAGATTTGTAGTCAGCATCCGTTAGTGAAGTAGACTTGTTTAAGACAAGCTTAATGGCGCGTTTATAGACACTAACTAAAGATTTAATCATATTGTAACTAGCCAAATCCCAAAGAGTAGAAGCATAATCAATGGATGATTGAATATAAGAATAAAAGAAGATCTTTCGAGCATGTATGTTTAAAAAATTCTTAATCTTTTTAAACTGGTAAGTTTTAGAAGCAATATTTTTGTAAGGGTTTGAATGTATGCTGACCAGGATAAGTTATTGTCAATGGTTACTCCCAGAAGCTTATGATTTGACACTTCTTCAATTCTTTCATTGTTGATATGGGGAGGTAAGTTGGTCGTTAAATTTTGACGTTTTTGTCTGGTACAAACCATCATTAATTTAGGGCCAAATGATTCAATTGAGACCAGTCAGTAAGAATGTTGATATTTTCCTGCAAACTGCTACATACTACATGTGGATCTGTGTGACAAGTATCGATGGTAGTGTCATCGGCAAACAGTTCGCATGATGAGAGAGAGAGAGAGAGAGAGAGAGAGAGAGAGAGAGAGAGAGAGAGAGAGAGAGAGAGAGAACTCAGAACTCAGAACTCAGAACTCAAAACGTTTTTATTCAAGGATTAAGATTTTAGGCATTGCCTATTCTTCCAATCTGTCCTTGCTAATCTACATCTATTACAAATAGCACACACATAAATGAAAGGAAAAGGTTTTCATGCAGAACTGTATACATAATGAAGAAAACACCCCCCGGCCCTCCACACACACCCACATCCGTGCACACACATGCATACACACACTGACGCTCGCGTGCGAGCGCACACACATACATACACACACACGCGCGCACACACACTGACAGCACCCCCTCACTCCCCCCCCCCCCATACACTAAGATTCACAGATGGATAGGACACTGAGTCACAGAGAGAGAGATGGATAGAGAGTGAGAGAGAGAGACAGAGACAGAGACAGACAGACAGACAGAAGGAGGAGGAGAACTTATCAAGCATAATATGCTTCATGAAATTAACATCTTGTCTTAAAAAGTGTGTGTGTGTGTGTGTGTGTGTGTGTGTGTGTGTGTGTGTGTGTGTGTGTGAGGGGTGGGGGTAGGGGTGATGTTACCAGTTTGTCGTGGATGAAGCAAATATCGATTCTATTTCATGAATTACATCTCTATGATTCTGTATTTGCCCCTTGGAGCAGTGTGTCGTATCGTGTCGTGTCGTGTCGTGTCGTGTTGTGGTGCAGTGTAGTGCAGTGCAGTGTATTCTGTTATATTCTGTTGACTGTATTCTTTTGTGTTGCATTCATATTGCCACAACATATTTCTTCAGGTGAATTCGAACTGCTATCCCCAAAGAAAACACATCGCCGCCACACCTTTTTTTGGGGGGGTGGGGGGGGGGGGGGGGGGCGGGGGGGGGGGGTGTGCGGGTGTATTTTTTGTTTTACTATCAAAGTGGATTTTTGTGTTCACATGATTTTGCCAAAGACAACCCCCATTGTTGGGATCTTTCACCTTTGCAAAATGCGAGTTGCATACGGCATCTAGGAAAGTCTCCTCATCCAAAAGACTAGCACCCAGACCACCAACCAAGGTCTACTCGTTGGGGTAGATTGGGGGTGTGGGGGATGGGGGGGGTGGATGGTGGAGGGAGGGGGGGAGTGAAAATTCCGCTCCGTATGGTTATGGAACTGGAACCAACAGACACCAGATTTCTGATAGGGCGCATGACCGCTAAGCCATTGCTAGACAATCGTATGGCTGCTCCATTGTCATACAACTCATTCTCGATGTGTCGCTGAGGTCCCAGAATGTGCTTCAACAGTTGACCTGATAAAGGACAATACTTGACCAAAACATTAATCAAAAACTTTGCAAAAAACAGGAAGCGAACAATAAATTTCACTGCTTTCAGTTTGTGTCATATTTTCTCTCTTCAAAGGCTGGGGAAACGAGGCGACGGATATTTACGGCTGTTTTTGTCATTTTTTTCTGCGCCGGAATTTGTAATGGCATGTGTGTGTGTGTGTGTGTGAGTGTGTGGTGTGTGACGTCGTTAAGAGCAGACCAGCACTAACGGCAGAAAATGCGCAGAATCTGATGATAAGCGGGATGCGTCACTAACTTGGTAATTAATTCACAATGATAATGTTAATTATCCTCCATCTAAGAATTTGTTGATCAATAAAAGCAGCAAACATAATGTAGATTAACTTTTTCCCTTCCCTGATCATTCAATGAGTTCTCCCCAGATAATGCGGTGTTGATAATCTAGTGAGATTACGTCATCAAATCGTGTCATTATTGGACGTCATTTTTTTTCTCTGCTTGTCGAAACGAATTGCAGAGGTGTAAGACGTAACTTGAAACACAGAAAGACAACGCAGTCATAGGCCAAATAAAGCCATAGGCTAGATCTAGTTCTTGTGTTATTGTGCTTAAGCGCCCAAACCGTTTTTTGGACCGGAAATAGTCTCCCAGAACCGGAAGTGACAATCTAAATGGCCGGGCATCATCACTAGAATTATGCCGAACTGTGTGTCAAATTTTAGATCAATTGGTCCAGTAGATTTTGTGGTAGCCTTTGCCACACATTTGTGTTTACACACTCACACACACACACACACACACACACACAGAGACACTCAGACGGAAATTTCTCGCACTGGTCCATCATAACAGTACTCTCCTTTTTATAAAAGGAGAGTACTAAAAACAAAACAACAACAACAAAATATAAATACAAACCACATACTAGCGACACATCAACTACTTAAGAAACCACGTAAGAAAACCCAGAAATATTATATCACACACACACACACACACACACACACACACACACACACACACACAAACAAACAAACAAAACCCAACAAAAAAGAAATAAGAAGAAGCAACAACAACAAATATCAAAATTACACAACAGAAATACTTGTTGGACTATTCATAGTCCAGTTCACCGTCGATGAAGTAGACAAAACAAACTGTGAAACACACATAATAAACACACACACACACACACACACACACACACACACACACACACACACACAGACACACACACAGACACACACACACAAACGCACGCACGCACACACACGCACGCACGCACGCACGCACACACACACACACACACACACACATCCAGTAGATCTTGATGTAGCCCTTGCCACACATTTGTGTTTACACACACACACACACACACAGACATAAATTTTGCGACATGGCTTCCATCGTAATAGTACTCTCCTTTTTTATAAAGGCAGGTACTAAAAGGCAGATTTTAAATGTTTGACCGTCATTCAGTGTGAAGTTTACGTAACTAGCACAATGAATAACAATTTAAAAGAAACAAGTTAAAATCTAAATGTTTTATTATTATTATTATTATTATTATGCACCATCTCTGCTTTTTTTTTTTTTAGTAACTACGGTACGGCGCATCTCCGCATCATGATGCTCAACCGGGCCAGGCGATAGGGGGCGGGGCCTTGCAGTACCGCCGGAATGTGTATAACGAGATGAGTCAGGGAGTGCTTCTTAATGCACAGATGCGCGTAGAATTTTCTGCCGTTTGTGCTGGTCTGCTCTTAACGACGTCACAGTGGTGTCACCTGACGTGTTAATGTGAACTATCATCATTATTTACATTTCTTTTGTGTTTTCTTTAATTTGTTTATGCCACGTGAAAAGTGTGGAATTGCTCTGACATTTTCTTCTTTCTATCCATGCCATTCCTGCATTCAGCCAAAGAAAGGATAGGGGATTGTGAAAGAGATAGGTAGCTAGACAACTAGATAGCTAGACAGCGAGATAGCTAGACAACTAGATAGCTAGACAGCGAGATAGCTAGACAGACAGACAGATAGATAGATAGATAGATAGATAGAAGGGGAATGAAGCAGACAGAGACTGAGAGACACAAAGATACAGACACAGACAGGGATAGTGTGAGAGAAACAGAGAGAGTGAGTGAGACAGACAGACAGACAGACAGAGACATGAGACGAATAAAACGAAGCAGACACCACATTGTGTGCAAAGTAAGTCTTCACAAGTGAAAACTGAGTGTGTTGATAAGGTGTTAATCAAGGAGTGTGTTCGTGAGTAAAATTAATCACACCCTACCCCCCTCCCCTCTCTGTCTCCCCCTCTTTCTCCCTTCCCTCTCTCTTCGCTCCCCCCCCCCCCTCTCTCTCTCTCTCTCTGTCTGTGTTAAACCTGCTTCCTCACTCTTTCAACAGTCGCTGCCTGTCTTTTTCTCGGTCTCTTTGTCATGTCTATGATCCAGATGACAACTTGACTATATAAATATATGAAATTCTGAAATTGCTACATGCTATTTGCATACAGAAGCTATTATTATTATTATTATTATCATCATCATGATCACCACCATCATCATGATCATCATCATCGATACTTATATGGCGCCTATCTTTGGTCCAAATCATTAAGCGCTTTGCAAACACAGGGTTCTTCACACCACAGGCTGCCTACTTGGATAGAGCCGACTGACTGACAACTGCCTGTAAGCGCTCATCATTCGTTTCCCGTCTCATTCAGTCAGGCCTCAGTAACGCGCACGCATAGACATGAATATCAGGCCTTATTTTCCTTCAGAATTTTTTTACCAGGGACAATCAGTTTGTTGCCGTGGGTTCTTTTACGTGCGGGAAGTACATGCTGCACGCTACACAGGACCTCGGAGAATCGTTTCATCCGAATGACTAGCGTCCAGACCACTACTCGATTCAGTTGGGGAAGGAGGGGGGGGGGGGGGAGGAAGTACGGCGAGAGTGGGACTCGACCTCGTAGCCCAGGCAGGTCCGTCAGCACCGGGCCACCACGCCACATCTTTGACATGTCCTTTGTGTAGTAATAACAGAAGACGATATAGGCCATCAACATGTGCATATCTGATGCACAAACCTCATATTCCTGTTAATTATCTTTCATTTATTTTATTCATTTACTTTTTTGTTGCTTCGTTATGTATAGGAACTATGTAAAATCGATAAGATTATTTATTTAAGCAAGTCTTAAAAGACGACATGACGACATAGAGCACTTTGTGCCAAGCAGTAGTGCTCTAGGTGATTTTTTTTTTTTTAATACTTTTTTTTTGTCATCCCAGTTTATGTCGTTGAAGTATTGTAAATACCTAGCTCTTTTCCTATCGTCCACTTCTGACATAAAAGCACAATTAATCAAAACCTGTATGAATATTTTGTTCAATGTGTATTCAATCTATATGTCGTTATTACACGGGTTTAAAACGCCAAACAGTCAGTAACGATCCAACTGGAAACACGCCTGAACATGGTCATTCACCGGGAGTGGCGAATTTGTTGCTATGTCTCAAACAGTTGGTGTCAGTCCAGGCCAGTAAGGATGTTGTAACTCATAGCGTTCTGTGGAATGGTTAGTTGTTCAGACTTTCCTTTTCTTGGGGCGAAATGATATGTACCTGAATAAAACATCCATTTCTCCATCCTATCTGTGTGTGTGTGTGTGTGTGTGTGTGTGTGTGTGTGAAGAACAACGAATTACGTGACATTTTACAATAAATCCATTTTCTTGCAAGAACAACAAAAACACAGGAAGTGAATATTGCATTTTAATTAAGCGCAAAGTTGCAAAGCTGTTATGAATGAACGTTAACAAGTGTTCTGTTTTTTGCTGAGCTTTCTTTGTCGTCGTTTTTCACAATGAAGACACTGTCATGATGTCCAGTGGCAGGACACGTTTCATTGAGGATTCATTTCCGGTGCCAAATTATCGTCAGACAAGCTGACAGATCGGCAGTTTTTATGATGGCCTGAAAATAAAGACAGCGATTTCTTTTGTTGTCAACCGTTTAATTGGAGCATGATGTAGCTGTGATAGTGTTCTTCTTCTTTTTTCTTTTTATCATGGGAATATGTATATGTATGTGTTGGGGCGGGGGATGTGGGGTGGGGGAGGGCAGGAGGTGGGGGCGAGGAATCAGGGGGATGAGTGTACCTGGTGATGCGTGTGTGTTTGTATGTGTGTGTGGATGAATGTGTGTGGGTGTGTGAGTGATTTTGTTTGTTTGTTTGTTTGTTGTTGTTGTTTGGTTGGTTGGTTGGTTGTGTGTGTGTGTGTGAGTGTGTGTGTGTGTGTGTGTGTGTGTGTGTGTGTGTGTTTGTCCGTTCGTTCATTTGTTTAGCGTATATCTGCAATGTGGACTTTAGACGAAAATCCCCCCACTTCCCCACCCCACCCATACCTCATGGCATCACTGCTTTTCCCATTCCTCTCCCCTCAATTAGCATCACAAAAATAAATTACATGAAAAAATTAAATCAACAAACTTGCTCAACAAGTAAAATTACACCAGAGAGCTAATGGTAATCCTAATTAAACTCTGAACTATTTCATACTGGAGAGTTGATTGCTGTATTAAACTTTTCCACTAGATGCAGATGGAAATCTGGACGTTTTTTTGTAAATCAGTGTGGCAAAAAGTTGTTTCAACTGTTCATAACATGTGTGTGTGTGTGTGTGTGTGTGTGTGTGTGTGTGTGTGTGTGTGTGTGTCCGCGCTATTGTTCTTTCTGTCCGATAGTTTATTTCCTCTTTATTATTTTATTTTATTTTTGATGATCGTCCCCAAGCGTAAACTTCGCTTCTTTCTCGTCAGTTACAAAACAGTGTTTCTGAATTTCGGAAATTAAGTACCAAAAAAATGTTGTTTCCTCTCTCTCTCTCTCTCTCTCTCTCTCTCTCTCTCTCTCTGTGGCTGTCTGACTCTCTGTCTCTGTCTCTGTCTCTCCCTCTCTGCCTCTCTGTCACCCTCTCCGTCCTCTCACACATCACGTACCAACGCCAACGAGGTCTTTACACATTCCCGATGCCTGACACATTTGGGTGAGTACACAGTACCCTCTTTCGTAAACTGTTCTTGACAAGTGGGTAAGGTGGGGGAAAGAAAGAAAAGAGTCCTTCATCTTCTTGTGTGTTTTGGTCAGAAGGCTGCAAGGAGCCACCACACCAGGGTAGACATTTCCATGACGCAATTAAAAAAAAAAAAAAAAAAAAGAAGAAGAAGAAACGCGCGCGTGTGTGTGCATGTGTGTGTGTGTGTGTGTGTTTGTGGGTGTGTGGGTGTGTGTGTGTGTGTGGGTGTGTCGGTGTGTGTGTGCGTGGACCATGATGGCTTCTATTTTTTTTTTAATTCGTTAAGCCATTGTTCAAACTGAAGTCATTCTAAATTGGTCCACCAAAGTGGCATTGTTTCTTATGACGCTTCTTCTTCTTTCCTTTCCGGTAAGTGTCATGTTAGCTGGTGATTTGCTGGGGACGTTCGTTTGTTAAGAAATTAGTGGTGGAAGCGAGGAAGTGAAACTGACATAAAAAAATATACCCAACGCGCTTAGTCAGGCCTTGAGGAAAAAAAAAAAGAAAAAAAAGATTAAATAAAATAAACGATAAATTGGTATATATATATATATATATATATATATATAGAGAGAGAGAGAGAGAGAGAGAGAGGGGGAAGAAAGGAAGAAAGATTGAGCGAAAGAGTGAGAGCCGAGACAGAGACAGAGAAGAATTATCTCCAGTGGAGTTGTCGTAACATGTGGTAACCGTCGTTTCATTTTAAAACCAAAGGAAAAGAAAAGAACACAGAAGAATAAGAAAGAAGAAAAAAAGAAAAGAAAGAAAGAAAATCAGACGTTGAAAAATGAGCCGCACAAGCCAGTGACAAGAGCACACACGATCTTCTCGCACGGTGCCGCAGTATTGGACTACCCCCCATCAGTTGTGCCCCAGATATCTTCTTCTTCTTGTTCTTCTTCTTTTTCTTCTTTCTTTTTGTTGTTGCTGCTGTTTTTGTTGTTGTTGTTGTTCTTCTTCTTCTTCTTCCATTTTAGCCCTATTTACTCGATTCCTTCTGAGCACAAGAATAAAAAGAAAAGTTCAAGCAATTATCTGCATCCAGACATGATTTGTAAGGAAACCAAAAAGGAGATCAAATGACTGGTTAGCACTGCATGTCACTGAATCTCCCGGTCTACCCAGAACTAAATCGGCACATTTCCTTCCCAGCGAAAGAATACAGAGGAGGACAGAGACTTACGACACAAACCAAAAAAGTGAATTGGATTTAAAAGAAGGCAGATGAATTCTGCAATGTTCTATAAGAATAACCACCCACACTCTTTGTCCTTGGCCTCATCTTTTTTTCCCTTCGTGCAATAAATGGCTTCCATTTTTTTTAATTGACGACGAAAAAAGATCGGAAAGTAGAAGAAGAAGAGGGAGAAGAAGAGCAGGAGGAGGAGGAGGAGCAGAAGGAGGGAAGGTGAAGAAGAAGAAGAAAGAAGAAGAAGAAAGAAAGAAAGAAGTAGAAGAAGAAGAAGAAGTAGAAGAAGAAGAAGAAAGAAAGAAAGAAGAAGAAGAAGAAGGAGCTGGGTTGAAGATGAATGTGAGAACTATAACCACGAGACAAAAAGAAAGACAACAGAAAGGAGGAAGACGAAAAACAAGAGGAGGTACCGTAAAAGAACAGGGGAAAAGAAGAATAACAGAGCAAATGGATACAAGAGCAGACCAGAATAACTGGAACGGAATATGATGAATATTTAAAAAGGAGATCGTCCTCCTGTGAAAAGAGTATGTATTGCATTGTATTGTATTGTATTGTATTGCATTGTATTGTATCGTATTGCATTGCATTGCATTGTATCGTATTGTATTGCATTGCATTGTATTGCATTGCATTGCATTGCATTGCATCGTATTGCAGTGTTTCATGTTGCTTTTTGTCCCAACAGATATCTTGATGTGAAATATCGGTTGCTGTCCACGGCTCATCGCCCTAGTGAAGCGCCACGCTTTTTCTGTTCTTCTTAATTTTTCTGTTTGCAGTTTTTGTTTAATTCTATTTATTATTGATGTGAAAGTGAAGGTTTTTACACAGTTCAGCCTGTTTGAGACACGTTTCCAACACAAGCCGGGACTGATGCTGTTCGTTGCCTTGGTTCCCTTTACGTGCGCTATAACTACATATTGCACATGGGAAATCGGTAATCACCTCATCCCATAGACTAGCACTCAGGCCACCATTCAAGGTCTAGGTCTGGGTGTGTGTGTGGGGGGGGGAGGGGGTGTTGGCGGGAGGGAGGATTAAAACTCCTGGTCCGACAATAGGACTCCAACCTGTGGACACTCACTTCCTAGTAAACACTTGACCATCGCAACACCGATTTTTTTTTTTTTTTTTTTTTTTTTTTAAAGGAGGAGTGTCGGGAGAAGAGGGGGACAAAACTAGGTGGGATGGTTTCTGACCCTTTACACCGCCAACAAGAGCAGCAGACAGGCGATTTGACAGACAGCTCACTGACTCCACCCTGAACTGCTGATGCACGAGCTCGTCAGTTTCAGGAGACAACACCGCTTGGTAAGTCAGGGAGAAAAAAAAAAAAAAAAAAAAATAGAGCGGGGGGGGGGGGGGGGGGGGGGGGGGGGCGGACAGGGAGGGAGGAGGGGCACACGCAGTGACACACGCAGGCAGGCACGCACACACAAACGCATTCACACACACACACACACACACACACCCTCCTCCTCCGTTCTCTAACTCTTACGAGTTCTGTCTGTCTGTCTGCCTCTGTGTGTGTGTGTGTGTGTGTGTGTGTGTGTGTGAGTGTGTGTGTGTGTGTGTGTGTTTCTTATTGTGTCCCTGTATTAGTCTGTCACTCACTGGTTCTTCTCTCTCTGTTTCTGTCCTCGTGTTTGTCTGTCGGTCTGACTTCTGTTTCTATCTCTCCATCTGCCGGTGTGTCTGTTTGCCTGAAAGAGAGAGGGAGGGAGGTAGACAGAGTGTGTGTGTGTGTGTGGGGGGGGGGGGGGGGGTGAACACACACACACTCACACGGAGAGAGAGAGAGAGAGAGAGAGAGAGAGAGATTGGCCTGGGAGATGAGGAATTTTGTTTAATGGGCCGCCACACACTCTGGTGATTGTAGACATTTGTTAAGTATTCATTTTTCACGTTTTGAATGTCATCGTTTGGAAAGCAGAAAATGATTGGGGGGGCGGGAGGGGGGGGGGGGAATGGTGACTTGTGGAAACCGGGCAGCAGGACGGTGGGATCAGAGATGAAGTTTTGAAGTAAACATTTAATGTAGCCTGGGTGAGTGGGACTCTTTCACTGTGCTGTAGTCATTGTGGCAGAGGGCACAGCAAGCAGTCAGCAGTGTAGTGTAGTATAACGTAGTGTAGTGTAGTGTAGTATAGTGTAGTGTAGTATAACCTAGAGTAGTGTAGTATAACGAAGTGTAGTGTAGTGTAGCGTGTGAGATGCATTTAGTCAATGCAGACTTCCTTTTGTAAAAAGTTGGGACACATTCCCCGAAGGGAAAGTACGTCGCAGAATCATACGCCACCCCTCTCTCTCTCTCTCTCTCTCTCTATGTGCGTGGGTGTAGATTCACACGATGTAATGTTGACGTGTTCCTCTCTAACTATATTAACAATGTTTTCAGACAACCCATTGCTTTTTACGTCAGAACAGTGCGAAATGCGTCTGTCGCCTTCTCAATCCTTTGGAGAAATCTAAATCTGTCTGGCGTTAATAAATGGTTTTCGTGGTCTTTGCTCTTATTTTTATTCACACTTCTTAAACTGGTTTCAGTACAGATGTTTTCTTCGATAAAAGTCCTGCGGAAAAAAAAAAAAGATTGTTGAGGAAATACTAACAAATATGGTAATACGTGCTCAGACTCTCTCTCTCTCTCTCTCTCTCTCTCTCCTTTTTTCACTTGATCTAACTCGTTCTTTATAATGTGTGGTTTTCGGGAAAAAGAATTTTCAAAAAAGAAAGGTCTCTTTAGCATGTTAACATCAGAAGATGACAAGGTGGTAATGTTGATGGGAAAATTTATATCACAAGCTATGAAGATTAGGCAAAAAGCTCTACAGATACTAACTGTGTGGTCAGATAGGTTTGACAGCTGTATTCTGTAGACAGAGTTGTAATATGTTGCACTGTGCATTGATGGATGAATGAAGGGAGTTATTATGTGTTGTGTGGCCTGCTGGTTGTCACCATTTTTATTCAAAGAAAGAACTTTGTTTTGCTTCAGTATCTGCTTTCACCATTTTCATTCGTTCATTATAATGGTTTGTTATGCAATTATTCACCCATGTCATAAGGACCTCATGGCCAATGACATTAAAATGTCAAAGCGTCAAAGCGTCTCTCTCTCTCTCCCTGAGTAGCTTCCCTTGTTTGGCAGCTGAGATCTCAAGCTGCAACGTCATCACTGTTTTGTGAAGAAATTAAAATTGAATCCATCATGCCTGTTGAGGGGCTGCTGTTGAAAGTGGAAAGCATGCTGGATACAGTGCTGGAAGACATCAGGCTGTCCTCTTTCCAAACAGAAGGAAGGACGGGCGCAATAGCCGAGTGGTTAAAGCGTTGGACTTTCAATCTGAGGGTCCCGGGTTCAAATATCGGTAACGGCGCCTGGTGGGTAAAGGGTGGAGATTTTTCCGATCTCCCAGGTCAACTTATGTGCAGACCTGCTTAGTGTCTGAACCCCATTCGTGTGTATACGCAAGCAGAAGATCAAATACGCACGTTAAAGATCCTGTAATCCATGTCAGCGCTCGGTAGGTTATGGAAACAAGAATATACCCAGCATGCATAATCCCGAAAACGGAGTATGGCTGCCTTCATGGCGGGGTAAAACCGGTCACACACGTAAAGGCCCACTCGTGTACAACAGTCCTGTGTTTCGAAGAAAATGTCTATCTCAGGTGAACAGAGACAAGAACAGAGCTGAAGCACTCAGACTGAGTTCAGTTCATTGCGAAGCATCGCTGCGTTCTGGCAGATCCATATACGCTACACCACGTCTGCCAAGCAGATGTTTCAAGGAGGCGTCACAGCTTTCTGACAGATCCATATACGCTACACCACGTCTGCTAAGGGATGCCTGACCAGCAGCACATACCAACGCGCGTACTAAACTGAGCTGAAGTGAAGTGAAAAAGACAAGAGCTGACCTGAAGTGAACAAGACAAGAGCTGACCTGAAGTGAATAAGACAAGAGCTGACCTGAAGTGAACAAGACAAGACCTGAACTGAAGTGAACAAGACAAGAGCTGAAGTGAAGTGAATAAGACAAGAACTGACCTGAAGTGAATAAGACAAGAGCTGAAGTGAAGTGAATAAGACAAGAGCTGACCTGAAGTGAACAAGAGCTGACCTGAAGTGAATAAGACAAGAGCTGAAGTGAAGTGAATAAGACAAGAGCTGACCTGAAGTGAATAAGACAAGAGCTGAAGTGAAGTGAATAAGACAAGAGCTGACCTGAAGTGAACAAGACAAGAGCTGACCTGAAGTGAATAAGACAAGAGCTGAAGTGAAGTGAATAAGACAAGAACTGACCTGAAGTGAACAAGACAAGAGCTGAAGTGAAGTGAATAAGACAAGAGCTGAAGTGAAGTGAATAAGACAAGAACTGACCTGAAGTGAACAAGACAAAAGCTGACCTGAAGTGAACAAGACAAGAGCTGACCTGAAGTGAATAAGACAAGAGCTGACCTGAAGTGAATAAGACAAGAGCTGACCTGAAGTGAACAAGACAAGAGCTGACCTGAAGTGAACAAGACAAGAAGTGAACAAGACAAGAGCTGACCTGAAGTGAACAAGACAAGAGCTGACCTGAAGTGAACAAGACAAGAGCTGACCTGAAGTGAATAAGACAAGAGCTGACCTGAAGTGAACAAGACAAGAGCTGACCTGAAGTGAACAAGACAAGAGCTGAAGTGAAGTGAATAAGACAAGAGCTGACCTGAAGTGAATAAGACAAGAGCTGACCTGAAGTGAATAAGACAAGAGCTGACCTGAAGTGAATAAGACAAGAGTGAATAAGACAAGAGCTGAAGTGAAGTGAATAAGGCAAGAGCTGACCTGAAGTGAATAAGACAAGAGCTGACCTGAAGTGAACAAGACAAGAGCTGACCTGAAGTGAATAAGACAAGAGTGAATAAGACAAGAGCTGAAGTGAAGTGAATAAGACAAGAGCTGACCTGAAGTGAATAAGACAAGAGCTGAATAAGACAAGAGCTGACCTGCAGTGAACAAGACAAAAGCTGACCTGAAGTGAACAAGACAAGAGCTGACCTGCAGTGAATAAGACATGAACTGAAGCAGACAGACTGAACCAGGAGAGGAAGACAAGTGTACGTTCATCGTCCCCCTCAGCTTTATGTCGCCACGCCCTCCAAGTCTGTTCCACGCCATCCAAGTCTGTTCCACGCCCTCCAAGTCTGTTCCACGCCATTGACCAACGCTGACAACCAGGCTGCCCATGCTGACACGTCTGTGTGTGAAAACAACCCCCACCCCCGCCCCCACCCCCTCTGCAGATCGACGTGGCACAAGGCGACACGGGTGCACGTGCAGTGACAGTCCTTCCCAGCAAAGCCATGGGTTGCATACATCTTGTGCGATGCAGATATGTGTGTGTTGGAAGATGCAGCAAGTTGCACGGCCCTCGTGGCCCTGGAACTGACTCGGCGTAAATGTCCAATTTTAGCTTCCAGAATTATTACACCTGTTGGTTACATTTCCTTGATTTTGTGGGACGAAAAAAAATAAATAAAAGTATATAAGAAAAAGAAACGGAAAAACAAAAAGCAAGATGGTGGTACGTTAGTTTAGTAACTGAATCCGCATCAAAACTGAATGAAATTACGTACGAAATGAAAGTCGAAATCCACTGAAAATGGGTTGCAACAATTACAAATGGTAATATCGTTTCATACATGCACAAAAATTGCCGGTAAAATAGGTGCAATAATTTAGGATGCTAGAACTGGACTTGGCCCTGACTCGGACAACACGGACAATGCCCTTCCTGACGGTGACTTTGTGATCTCGTGATGCATGGAAATGTACAATGGGGAGATGTCAGTGGACTGATCATGTCATACTGAAGGGTCAGGCTTGAAAATGGACAATTCGACCATTTTTCTTATGAGACACAAACAAACCCAAACGTTTGTGAAAGTTTTTGGAAAGAAAATAATGATTTGAAATAAACGTGAAACAACGGGATTTGCAGTGTCATTCTGTTTCCCATTGAATGTGAAAGTT
Organism: Babylonia areolata; assembly: GCF_041734735.1. Lineage (NCBI taxonomy): Eukaryota > Metazoa > Mollusca > Gastropoda > Neogastropoda > Buccinidae > Babylonia > Babylonia areolata. The sequence continues at coordinate 2,240,953 of NC_134881.1, read as the reverse complement.
TGTCCCTGTCTCTGTCCGTCAGTCTCTCTGTCTGCATTTGTCTGTGCCTGCTTGTTTCTCTGTCTGTCTGTCTGACTTTGTCCCTCTTTCTGACTCTCTGCCCTGTCTCTGTCTCTCTCTATCTCCCTCTCTCTCATTGTGAACACCATTGGTCCTTGCAAACATAAGAAATCGTGTGTTGAGTTACACACACACACACACACACACACACACACACACACACACACACACACATATATATATATATATATATATATATATATATATATATATATATATATATATATAGAGAGAGAGAGAGAGAGAGAGAGAGAGAGAGAGATATCTACCAATCTGCCTCTCTCTGTCTCTGTCTTTCTCCCTCTCAGCATTGGCCCTGTGTGTGTGTGTGTGTGTGTGTGTGTGTGTTTCTCCCTATCCCTCCCTCCCTCCCCCTCTTTTTCAATCATTCAGACCAAACCCATGGTGAGATGTACATCATTCACAAACAGCAACAGCGCAGTCGAAAAGTCCGTTGGATCCTAATTTGAAAAGCAGCCAGGCGATTGGACAGTTCTTTGCATGACCATTTCCGCTTTGGCTTCACTGACAGCCTGTCAGGAGTGAGAAGGAACCTAAACCACCCTCTTGGAGGCAAGATTGCACTGACACTTAGTGCTGCAGCCTTGGGGGCTAGCTGGTCTTTGGGAACCATCCCAACGCCGACTGTCCTAATGCCCTCTTGGCCGAGAGAGTGGGGGTGTTAACTTTGGCAAGACACTCTCCACTTTTATCAGATTCTGGCCAAGATAGAACAGCAGTTGCCTCCTCTGCTGTACTGACGGTCATTGTCAGGCCCGACTGACTATCATACAAACCACCTTCGCCGAGCGCGGGCGCCAATCTGACATCAGTAAAGCCAGAGCTATCACGGACTTTCTGTTGTAAACACAGCAATATAATCATATCCGTGGTATCCACGAAAGAACACAGGTAACACACATATCCATGTACACAGATAATGAACCGCGATATAGCCTGTACTGTATAATAATGCAAGAGGTATCTCATTAATTAAGGGATTTAAAGCTGAAATCATTTTCGCGGACAAAAAAACTCTCATCAACCGAATGATGCGATCAGTGAAGTAAGCAAGTTAGCGACCGACGACGCCCAGAGGAGCTGGACAAGGAACTGATGCCCACAAGCGAACACGCTCACACTCAAACCATGCTTCTGACGTGCCGCCCTCTTATGGAGTGTAACTTTTTTTTTTTTTTTTTTTTTTTTTTTTTTATGCGAAACATGCAAAGGAATCCGTTAAGCCTGTATTGTCTACACTGAACATCAGCAGCAGTGTCCCAGTGCCCACATTAATTTTACTCTCACGTCCTGCCACAAAAAAATAGTATGAGGTCAGCTTTCGCCTAAAACCATTTCAGGCGAGTTATGTAATCCGAGCTTCTTGCCTGTGTGTGTGTGTGTGTGTGTGTGTGTGTGTGTGCGTGCGCGTGTGTGTATGTATGTGTGTGTGCGTGCGTGCGTATGTGTGTGTGTGTGTGTGTGTGTGTGTGTGTGTGCGTGCGTGTGTGTGTCTGTGTGTGTGTGCGTGTGTGCGTGTGTGTGTGTGTGTATGTGTGTGTGTGTGTGTGTGTGTGCGTCCGTATGTACGTGCGTATGTGTGTGTGTGTGTGTGTGCGTGCGCGTACGTGTGTGTGTGTGTGTGTGTGTGTGTGTGTGTGTGTGTGTGTGTGTGCGTGTGTGTGTGTGTGTGTGTGCGTGCGTGCGTATGTGTGTGTGTGTGCGTGCGTGCGTGCGTATGTCTGTGCGTATGTGTGTGTGTGTGTGCGCGTGCGTGTGTGTGTGTGTGTGCGTGTGTGTGTGTGTGTGTACCCGTAAATCACGAAAGCACATCCTTTAATGTAACTTCCCTGGTCTTAGACACAATGGATGTTGTTCCGAAATGGCTTTTTTTGAAACTGAATTCCTGTGCTCTCCTGGACAAAAAAACAAAACAAAAAGGACAAAAAACAAAACAAAACAAAAAACAAAACAAGAAAACAACCCTGCTTAAATGTTCGCAACAGCCCACATTCTTAGCACCGTGATTTATCAAGGATTCTTAAAGCAGATGGTTCATTAATGCAATAGATGTTCACGCGAAGTATATGCTGAAATACAGGTCTTTGCCGGAGTCTTGTAAATCAGAGAAGCTTTTGGACTCTAGTCACTTTTGGCCCATTCTTGTACCATTTCTCATCTTCAGCCACCTTCTCTCTCTCTCTCTCTCTCTCTCTCTCTCTCTCTCTCTCTCTCTCTCTCTCTTTATGATGCTATTAATAGTTATAAGATATGCCTCTCTTCTTCTCTCATATTATCTACATTTTCTTTCATGAATCTCATAATTGTGTGTAATTACTGTATTATTGTTCTTCCATTTTCTTTGATATGTGTTGTAATTTAACTTTGTAACGTAACTTTTGACCCCCACCCACCCCCCACTACCCCCTCCCCTCCTCTCTCTCCTCTGTTGGTTTATCAGTCTGTCTGTCTGTCTGTCTGTCTGTCTGACTCTCATTTCATCTTTTCTTCTTTACTCTCTCCCTCTCGCCAACCCCCCCCCCCCCCCCCCCCTCCATCCCCCCTCTCTTTTTCCTCTCTTCTGATATGAATTTTCTCTATTTATGCTTGTGCGTTTCATTTTCTTTCTTTCTTTCTTTCTTTCTTTATTTATTTAATTTTGTACCCCAAGGCGGGGTGGAACAATGCATTCTTGTCATTATGCTTATCTCAATACCCTGAAAATAAAATTTCGTTCTTTCGTTCTCTCTCTCTCTCTCTCTCTCTCTCTCTCTCTCTCTCTCTCGCCCCCCCCCCTTTTTTTCTCGTCCTCTCCATTTGCCCCCCCCCTCTCCCTCCCTCACTCTGTTTTCTGCATCTGTCAGTCCATCTGTCTTGTCTCTGTCTCTGTCTATCCCTATCTGTCTCTCCTTTCTGTGTCTTCGTCACACACTCTCTCTCTCGCAAGCTTGCTTGCTGTCTCTCCCTCTGTCCCTGTCTCATTGTGTCTGTCTGACATCGAACGCAGTTACTGGCAGATACTGATCCTCATTAGTGAGACCGCCACTTGGACACGAGGAACAATTGATAGGTAACTTGTGTTTTCAAGTGTTTGGGGAGGAAGTTGGCAGAACGGTTAAGACGCTCAGCTGCTAATACAGACAGTCCGTGAGGGCGTGGGTTCCAATCCCGCTCTCGCCCTTTCTCCCGAGTTTGACTGGAAAATCAAACCAATCATCAAGTCTTTCGGATGAGACGATAAATCGAGGTCCCGTGTGCAGCACGCACTTGGCGCATTGATAAAGAACCCATGGCAACGAGAGTGTTGACATCTGGCAAAATGATGCAAAAAGAAATCCACTCTGATAGGTACACAAAGATATATGCAAGCACTCAAGGCCTGACTAAGCGCGTTGGGTTATGCTGCTGTCAGGCATCTGCCTAGCAGATGTGGTGTAGAGAATATGGATTTGTCCGAACACAGTGACGCCTCCTTGAGAAAGTGAAAGTGAAACTGTTTACAAGGCTTACATTGTCTCCTACACTCCAATACCTTGCAGGCTGAGCTAGAAAAAAGCCTGTACTCTGGACAATAGGTGAACATTCACGCCTGTCGTTTCATTGTCAAACACAGCCAGTACTAACCTACGGATCTGAAATATGAGGTTTCACTGATGTCCAAGAGTTAATAGGAATAGTTCATTTTTCGTCACTGAAACGATTTATATTTCCAAAGTTACCTACACATTTCATATAATTACTGAGAAACATAGGGTAGGTATGTCGAATTGCCAACAGCGTGTAATTGCGAACGGTTCGTGTACCGCCCCACTTAGAAGCGTTCTCACCACACATTTCACAATTTCACATCTTGTTCGACCTCGTTCTCATACCTGAATGAATAACCATTTCCCAAACCCAGTCAAACATCAGCTATCTCCGTCTGTTTCGGCGTTCTATCTTCTCTTCGCGCACCACTGCCGACCACCTTCACAAACGTGATCTCAAAATCCTTAACTCAAGGGAAGCAAGTAGTAGGACTTTAAAATCTAAAATAGTTGATTGGATTGGATATGTCAAATGATTTGTGCATTTCCAGTGCTGAGAGAATTTAACAAAGCATGCTGGTGACAGACCAGACCGTCGGTTTTGACAGGAATATCCAACAGTGTCGTTTGCAATCAGACCATCGGATATTTTGACAGTCTATTTACAAACGCGATGCTTCACACTTTCTGGGCGCTGTCAAAGGGATGTGTTGTTTTGTGTGGGTGTGTGTACGTTTAA